>NC_133324.1:978810155-978842655 GCF_042186555.1 Aquarana catesbeiana | reverse complement strand
GTAGCTTTAGCTGAACACTGTGCAGAGGTCGCACTACACTAACTTGTAGTTTTAGCTGAACACTGTGCAGAGCTTGCAAAAAACTAACTTGTAGCTTATTTAGCTGCCTGCGGTAGTGATAAGATCAGGAAAACACCACCAACCTTCTACAGGTAGCTTTAAGTGAACACTGTGCAGAGCTCGCAAAAAAATAACTTGTAGCTTATTTAGCTGCCTGTGGTAGTGATAGGATCAGGAAAACACCACCAACCTTCTAGCTGAACACTGTGCAGAGGTTGCACTACACTAACTTGTAGTTTTAGCTGAACACTGTTCAGAGGATGCACTACACTAACTTGTAGCTTTAGCTGAACACTATGCAGAGGTCGCACTACACTAACTTGTAGTTTGAACTGAACAATTTTCAGAGGACGCACTACACTAAATTGTAGTTTTAGCTGAACACTGTGAGGAGGAAGCATTACACTAACTTGTAGCTTTAGCTGAACACTGTGAGGAGGACGCACTACCCTATCTTGTAGCTTTAGCTGAACACTGTGCAGAGGTCACACTAAACTAACTTGTAGCTTTAGCTGAACATTGTGAGGAGGACGCACTACACTAACTTGTAGCTTTAGCTGAACACTGTGCAGAGGTCGCATGACACTAACTTGTAGTTTTAGCTGAACACTGTGAGGAGGACGCACTACACTAACTTGTAGCTTTAGCTGAACACTGTGCAGAGGTCGCACTACACTAACTTGTAGTTTGAGCTGAACACTTTTCAGAGGATGCACTACACTAACTTGTAGCTTTAGCTGAACACTGTGCAGAGGTTGCACTACACTAACTTGTAGTTTTAGCTGAACACTGTTCAGATGACGCACTACACTAACTTGTAGCTTTAGCTAAACACTGTGCAGAGGTCGCACTACACTAACGTGTAGTTTTAGCTGAACACTGTGAGGAGGACACACTACACTAACTTGTAGCTTTAGCTGAACACTGTGTAGAGGTCGCACTACACTAACTTGTAGTTTTAGCTGAACACTGTGAGGAGGACGCACTACACTAACTTGTAGCTTTAGCTGAACACTGTGCAGAGGTCGCACTACACTAACTTGTAGTTTGAGCTGAACACTTTTTAGAGGATGCACTACACTAACTTGTAGCTTTAGCTGAACACTGTGCAGAGGTCGCACTACACTAACTTGTAGTTTTAGCTGAACACTGTTAAGAGGACGCACTGCACTAACTTGTAGCTTTAGCTGAACACTGTGCAGAGGTAGCACTACACTAACTTGTAGCTTATTTAGCTGCCTGCGGTAGTGATAGGATCAAGAAAACACCACCAACCTTCTACAGGTAGCTTTAGGTGAACACTGTGCAGAGCTCGCAAAAAACTAAATTGTAGCTTATTTAGCTGCCTACGGTAGTGATAGGATCAGGAAAACACCACCAACCTTCTACAGGTAGCTTTAGCTGAACCAGTGTGCAGAGCTCGCAAAAAAAAACGTGTAGTTTTAGCTGAACACTGTTCAGAGGACGCACTACACTAACTTGTAGCTTTAGCTAAACACTGTTCAGAGGACGCACTACACTAACTTGTAGCTTTAGCTGAACACTGTGCAGAGGTCGCACTGCACTAACTTGTAGCTTTAGCTGAACACTGTGCAGAGGTCGCACTACACTAACTTGTAGTTTTAGCTGAACACTGTGCAGAGCTTGCAAAAAACTAACTTGTAGCTTATTTAGCTGCCTGCGGTAGTGATAAGATCAGGAAAACACCACCAACCTTCTACAGGTAGCTTTAAGTGAACACTGTGCAGAGCTCGCAAAAAAATAACTTGTAGCTTATTTAGCTGCCTGTGGTAGTGATAGGATCAGGAAAACACCACCAACCTTCTAGCTGAACACTGTGCAGAGGTTGCACTACACTAACTTGTAGTTTTAGCTGAACACTGTTCAGAGGATGCACTACACTAACTTGTAGCTTTAGCTGAACACTATGCAGAGGTCGCACTACACTAACTTGTAGTTTGAACTGAACAATTTTCAGAGGACGCACTACACTAAATTGTAGTTTTAGCTGAACACTGTGAGGAGGAAGCATTACACTAACTTGTAGCTTTAGCTGAACACTGTGAGGAGGACGCACTACCCTATCTTGTAGCTTTAGCTGAACACTGTGCAGAGGTCACACTAAACTAACTTGTAGCTTTAGCTGAACATTGTGAGGAGGACGCACTACACTAACTTGTAGCTTTAGCTGAACACTGTGCAGAGGTCGCATGACACTAACTTGTAGTTTTAGCTGAACACTGTGAGGAGGACGCACTACACTAACTTGTAGCTTTAGCTGAACACTGTGCAGAGGTCGCACTACACTAACTTGTAGTTTGAGCTGAACACTTTTCAGAGGATGCACTACACTAACTTGTAGCTTTAGCTGAACACTGTGCAGAGGTTGCACTACACTAACTTGTAGTTTTAGCTGAACACTGTTCAGATGACGCACTACACTAACTTGTAGCTTTAGCTAAACACTGTGCAGAGGTCGCACTACACTAACGTGTAGTTTTAGCTGAACACTGTGAGGAGGACACACTACACTAACTTGTAGCTTTAGCTGAACACTGTGTAGAGGTCGCACTACACTAACTTGTAGTTTTAGCTGAACACTGTGAGGAGGACGCACTACACTAACTTGTAGCTTTAGCTGAACACTGTGCAGAGGTCGCACTACACTAACTTGTAGTTTGAGCTGAACACTTTTTAGAGGATGCACTACACTAACTTGTAGCTTTAGCTGAACACTGTGCAGAGGTCGCACTACACTAACTTGTAGTTTTAGCTGAACACTGTTAAGAGGACGCACTGCACTAACTTGTAGCTTTAGCTGAACACTGTGCAGAGGTAGCACTACACTAACTTGTAGCTTATTTAGCTGCCTGCGGTAGTGATAGGATCAAGAAAACACCACCAACCTTCTACAGGTAGCTTTAGGTGAACACTGTGCAGAGCTCGCAAAAAACTAAATTGTAGCTTATTTAGCTGCCTACGGTAGTGATAGGATCAGGAAAACACCACCAACCTTCTACAGGTAGCTTTAGCTGAACCAGTGTGCAGAGCTCGCAAAAAAAACGTGTAGTTTTAGCTGAACACTGTTCAGAGGACGCACTACACTAACTTGTAGCTTTAGCTGAACACTGTTCAGAGGACACACTACACTAACTTGTAGCTTTAGCTGAACACTGTGCAGAGGTCGCACTACACTAACTTGTAGTTTTAGATGAACACTGTTCAGAGGACGCACTACACTAACTTGTAGCTTTAGCTGAACACTGTGCAGAGGTCGCACTACACTAACTTGTAGTTTTAGCTGAACACTGTTCAGAGGACGCACTACACTAACTTGCAGCTTTAGCTGAACACTGTGAGGAGGACGCACTACCCTATCTTGTAGCTTTAGCTGAACACTGTGCGGAGGTCACACTAAACTAACTTGTAGCTTTAGCTGAACACTGTGAGGAGGACGCACTACACTAGCTTGTAGCTTTAGCTGAACACTGTGTAGAGGTCGCACTACACTAACTTGTAGTTTTAGCTGAACACGGTGAGGAGTAGGGATGAGCTTCGAGTTCGAGTCGAACTCATGTTCGACTTGAACATTGGCTGTTCGCAAGTTCGCCGAACAGCAAACAATTTGGGGTGTTCGCGGCAAATTCGAATGCCGCGGAACACCCTTTAAAAGTCTATGGGAGAAATCAAAAGTGCTAATTTTAAAGGCTTATATGCAAGTTATTGTCATAAAAAGTGTTTGGGGACCTGGTTCCTGCCCCAGGGGACATGGATCAATGCAAAAAAAAGTTTTAAAAACGGCCGTTTTTTCAGGAGCAGTGATTTTAATAATGCTTAAAGTCAAACAATAAAAGTGTAAAATCCCTTTAAATTTTGTAGCTGGGGGGTGTCTATAGTATGCCTGTAAAGGGGCGCATGTTTCCCTTGTTTAGAACAGTCTGACAGCAAAATGACATTTCAAAGGAAAAAACCCATTTAAAACTACTTGCGGCTATTGCATTGCCGACAATACACATAGAAGTTCATTGATAAAAATGGCATGGGAATTCCCCACTGGGGAACCCCGAACCAAAATTAAAAAAAAAAAATTACGTGGGAGTCCCCCTAAATTCCATACCAGGCCCTTCAGGTCTGGTATGGATTTTAAGGGGAACCCCGCGCCAAAAAAAAAAAAAAAAAAAAAGGCGTGGGGTCTTCCCAAAAATCCATACCAGACCCTTATCCGAGCACGCAACCTGGCAGGCCGCAGAAAAAGAGGGGGGGACGAGAGTGCGGCCCCCCCTCCTGAACCGTACCAGGCCACATGCCCTCAACATTGGGAGGGTGCTTTGGGGTAGCCCCCCAAAACACCCTGTCCCCATGTTGATGAGGACAAGGGCCTCATCCCCACAACCCTGGCCGGTGGTTGTGGGGGTCTGCGGGCGGGGGGCTTATCGGAATCTGGAAGCCCCCTTTAACAAGGGGACCCCCAGATTCCGCCCCCGTGTGAAATGGTAAGGGGGTACTTACCCCTACCATTTCACTAAAAAACTGTCAAAAATGTTAAAAATGACAAGAGACAGTTTTTGACAATTCCTTTATTGAAATGCTTCTTCTTTCTTCTATCTTCCTTCATCTTCTGGTTCTTCTGGTTCTTCCTCCAGCCATCTCATCCAGCATCTCCTCCGCGGCATCTTCTATCTTCTTCTCCTCGGGCCGCTCCGCACCCATGGCATGGGGGGAGGCTCCCGCTCTTCTCTTTATCTTCTTCATCTTCTTCTCTTCTTCCTTCTTCTCTTCTTCTCTTCTTCATTTTCTTCTCCGGGCCGCTCCGCATCCATGCTGGCATGGAGGGAGGCTCTTGCTGTGTGACGGCGTCTCCTCGTCTGACGGTTCTTAAATAACGGGGAGCGGGGCCACCCGGTGACCCCGCCCCCCTCTGACGCACAGGACATGACGGGACTTCCCTGTGGCATTCCCTGTGGCATTCCCCGTGACGTCACAGGGAAGTCCCGTGAAGTCACCGTGCGTCAGAGGGGGGCGGGGTCATCGGAAGGCCCCCGTCCCCGTTATTTAAGAACCGTTAGACGAGGAGACACCGTCACACAGCGGGAGCCTCCCTCCACGCCAGCATGGGTGCGGAGCGGCCCTGAGAAGAAAATGAAGAAGAGAAGAAGAGAAGAAGAAGAGAAGATGAAGAGAAGAGCGGGAGCCTCCCCCCATGCCATGGGTGCGGAGCGGCCCGAGGAGAAGAATATAGAAGAGGCCGCGGAGGAGATGCTTGACGAGATCGCCGGAGGAAGAACCAGAAGAGCCAGAAGAACCAGAAGAAAAAGATGAAGGAAGATAGAAGAAAGAAGAAGCATTTTAATAAAGGAATTGTCAAAAACTGTCTCTTGTCATTTTTAACATTTTTGACAGTTTTTTAGTGAAATGGTAGGGGTAAGTACCCCCTTACCATTTCACACAGGGGGGGGCCGTGATCTGGGGGTCCCTTTGTTAAAGGGGTCTTCCAGATTCCGATAAGCCCCCCGCCCGCAGACCCCCACAACCACCGGCCAGGGTTGTGGGGATGAGGCCCTTCTCCTCATCAACATGGGGACAAGGTGTTTTTGGGGGCTACCCCAAAGCACCCTCCCAATGTTGAGGGCATGTGGCCTGGTACGGTTCAGGAGGGGGGGCCGCACTCTCGTCCCCCCCTCTTTTACTGCGGCCTGCCAGGTTGCGTGCTCGGATAAGGGTCTGGTATGGATATGAAGGGGAACCCTGGCCAAAATTTTTAAAAAAATGACGCGGGGTTCCCCTTAAAATCCATACCAGACCCTTCAGGTCTGGTATGGAATTTAGGGGGAACCCCACGTCATTTTTTTTTTAAATTTTGGACGGGGTTCCCCTTAATATCCATACCAGACCTGAAGGGCCTGGTATGGAATTTAGGGGGACTCCCACGTCATTTTTTTTTTTTTAATTTTGGTTCGGGGTTCCCCTGTGGGGAATTCCCATGCCGTTTTTATCAATGAACTTCTATGTGTATTGTCGGCAATGCAATAGCCGCGAGTAGTTTTAAATGGGTTTTTCCCTTCGAAATGTCATTTTGTTGTCAGACTGTTCTAAACACGGGAAACATGCGTCCCTTCACAGGCATACTATATGAAAACAAGAAAACTGAAGTGGTATTTGCAGTGTGATTCATTAAAAGTGTTTTACAGTATTACACTATTGGGAGTTTTCTTGTTTTCATATGGAACGCTCTTCCGGATGGATAAGATTTTAACCCTTGCCGTTAGAAGCAGACATCTATGCCTTTTAGCCTCATACGTAAGTGGAGGCATGAGGAGCTGGTGAGTGGCTGTCCATAGGGAGAGTGGTCACTGAACACAGAGGTGTGGTGGAAGATTGCACTAGAAGAATCTACACTCCTAAAATAGAGGAATTTGTGGATGCACCAGCTTTATTGCTTTTATGAGCACTGATTTGGACACTTGTTGGCACACTTGTGTGATATTTAAGGGACTTGATTTATACAGTCACTTTTATAGAAGTGTGTGGTGATGCTCACGGATCGCCATCTGATGGGCTTATACATATAAGTTATCACATTATAACAGCATCTGAGTGATATTGACACTAAGTCACGTTTATTTTTGTGGTGTTTTGACATATTGTTTAGACACATTTTTTGATGTGGATTTATCAATAGTATGTTTTCATCGTAGTACTATTGCACACATCTATCTATTTTTTGCACTATATATAGATGAGCACTGGTCAAAAGGTGTTTGTTAGATTTAGTTTTTTACCTTAGAGGTGATATAGATTTATTGAGTAATAGCGCCACGATTTAATTTGTCACGTGTGGTCTTTGCA
Organism: Aquarana catesbeiana; assembly: GCF_042186555.1. Classification (NCBI taxonomy): domain Eukaryota; kingdom Metazoa; phylum Chordata; class Amphibia; order Anura; family Ranidae; genus Aquarana; species Aquarana catesbeiana. The sequence continues at coordinate 978,835,749 of NC_133324.1, read as the reverse complement.
CTGATCACATGCACTTATTTAAATCTAATATACATAACTTGTAGTTTTAGCTGAACACTGTGCAGAGCTCGCAAAAAACTAACTTGTAGCTTATTTAGCTGCCTGCGGTAGTGATAAGATCAGGAAAACACCACCAACCTTCTACAGGTAGCTTTAGGTGAACACTGTGCAGAGCTCACAAAAAACTAACTTGTAGCTTATTTAGCTGCCTGCGGTAGTGATAGGATCAGGAAAACACCACCAACCTTCTACAGGTAGCTTTAGATGAACACTGTGCAGAGCTCGCAAAAAACGAACCTGTAGTTTTAGCTGAACACTGTTCAGAGGACGCACTACACTAACTTGTAGCTTTAGCTGAACACTGTGCAGAGGTCGCACCACACTAACTTGTAGTTTTAGCTGAACACTGTTCAGAGGACGCACTACACTAACTTGTAGCTTTAGCTGAACACTGTGCAGAGGTCGCACTATACTAACTTGTAGTTTTAGCTGAACACTGTGAGGAGGACGCACTACACTAACTTGTAGCTTTAGCTGAACACTGTGAGGAGGACGCACTACCCTATCTTGTAGCTTTAGCTGAACACTGTGCAGAGGTCACACTAAACTAACTTGTAGCTTTAGCTGAACACTGTGAGGTGGACGCACTACACTAACTTGTAGCTTTAGCTGAACACTGTGCAGAGGTCGCACTACAGTAACTTGTAGTTTTAGCTGAACACTGTGAGGAGGACGCACTACACTAACTTGAAGCTTTAGCTGAACACTGTACAGAGGTCGCACTACACTAACTTGTAGTTTGAGCTGAACACTTTTCAGAGGACGCACTACACTAACTTGTAGCTTTAGCTGAACACTGTGCAGAGGTCGCACTACACTAACTTGTAGTTTTAGCTGAACACTGTTCAGAGGACGCACTACACTAACTTGTAGCTTTAGCTGAACACTGTGCAGAGGTCGCACTACACTAACTTGTAGTTTTAGCTGAACACTGTTCAGGGGACGCACTACACTAACTTGTAGTTTTAGCTGAACACTGTTCAGAGGACACGCTACACTAACTTGTAGCTTTAGCTGAACACTGTGAGGAGGACGCACTACCCTAACTTGTAGCTTTAGCTGAACACTGTGCAGAGGTCACGCTAAACTAATTTGTAGCTTTAGCTGAACACTGTGAGGAGGACGCACTACACTAGCTTGTAGTTTTAGCTGAACACTGTGCAGAGGTCACACTAAACTAACTTGTAGCTTTAACTGAACACTGTGAGGAGGACGCACTACCCTAACTTGTAGCTTTAGCTGAACACTGTGCAGAGGTCACACTAAACTAACTTGTAGCTTTAACTGAACACTGTGAGGAGGATGCACCACACTAACTTTAAATAGTCTAGCTGCCTGACTGTGGTACTAATAGGATCAAAAGAACACCAGCAATTTTCTTCAGGTAGCTGTAAATACTGTAACTAGACAAGCCTGCCTGTCAGTACGAAGATAACAGGAACGGATCTAGCTAAACTGAATACAGTGTATATATACATATATACAACACCTGGGATGCATATATATATACACAATACACTGTAAGTGCAGCTAACTCACTGACTGTCCTGCCTAATCTAGCTAACTCAAATGAAATGACACTGTCTCTCTCTCTCTCTAAGCACGCCGGAACACACTACACAGGGCCGCCGTGCAGGCGGCCTTATATAGTGTGGGGCGTGTTCTAAACCCCCTGAGCCATAATTGGCCAAAGCCAACCTGGCTTTGGCCAATTACAGCTCTCTCTACTGACAGAGCTGTGATTGGCCAAGCATGCGGGTCATAGTGCATGCTTGGCCAATCATCAGCCAGCAATGCACTGCGATGCCGCAGTGAATTATGGGCCGTGACGCGCCACACGAATTTGGCGCGAATGGCCCATATCGTTCGCAATTCGGCGAACGGGTGAACAGGCGATGTTCGAGTCGAACATGGGTTCAACTCGAACACAAAGCTCATCCCTAATGAGGAGCAAGGAGAGGTCCGCCTTGTTCTTTGGTGTGGGTCTTTAAAGTACTCTTGTCAATAGACTGCATGGGTACTCGACATATGTCTGGTCAAGCATGTGGTGCCCAACCGGCTGCTGTTTTGGCCTTGCTTGATACGCCTCAGACATATGTTGCAAACAGCAACAGTGCGATCTGCTGCACACATCTCAAAAAAGGCCCACACCAAAGAACTTTTGGAAAAACATGCAGAGTCAGCAGCGTTCTGCACATGCGGAGCTCTGCGTTGTGATGCAGTTGGTTGGCTGCCCTTAAGCTGGCCCCTGGAGGGCATCCTGCCTCATTGGAGATGTGCCTCCTCCTCCTCCTCTCCTCTATCAGGCACCCACGTAGAGTCAGTGACCTCATCATCCCCTCCCTCCTCGCCACTGGAGCAAACCTGGCAGTATGCTGCAGCTCGGGGAACATGACTGCCAGTTTCTTGCCCTTTTTGGCCACCCCCTCTTCTCTCTGGGCTCACTTTACTTCATCCTCAACCTGGGTACCATCATCAGAGCCTTCAAAACACTGCACATCTTCCTGTAGCATGTACCCTACATTGTGGATGAACAGTTCGGGGGATTCCTCAGGGCATGATGGTGCGGCTAGGGAAGGAGTGACTGATGACATTTAGCAGTTGGAATAGGCCACTTTGGCAGCTGCATTGGCAGACAAAGTACCCTGAGCCTGGGTGACAGAGGATAAGGAGGATGAGGACGGCTTGGTCATCCACTCTACCAACTCTTCTGCATGTTGTGGCTCAACACGGCCAGCTGCCGAAAAAAAGGACAATCGTGCCCCACGGCCACATGCTGATGATGTACCGTGTCCACGACCAGCACTGTTGACTGTAGACACAGAGCCTGCTTGCCCTCTTTTAGTGGCCTGTGAGCGTCTGCCTCTCCTTGGTGGCCTTTTAGACATACTGTACAATTAGATTAGCAAAACAATGCCTGAAGTTTACTAAAAACAGTACACCAGGAATGGCCTACAGTAAGCTATAGGCATGGCTGGACTACAATGCAGTGGATATATATTTTATGAACTGCAGCTCAGTGAGTCAACTGCCTGGCTGAAAGTGTCTTTGAACACGCACTCAGGCAATGGCCTACAGTCAGGTATAGGCTTGGCTAGACTATATATATATACAAGCCTGTATATATATATATATATATATATATATATATATATATATATATATATATATATATATATATATATATATATATATATATATATATATATATATATATTAAATGAACTGCAGCTCAGTGAGTCACCTGCCTGGCTGAAGTATATTAGAAACAATGCACCAGGAACAGTCTAACAGTCTGCAGTGAGATCTAGTTAAACTGTATACAGTGTATATATATTTATATATATATATATATATATATATATATATATATATATATATATATATATATATATATATATATATATATATACAAAAGCGGGATGCATATATATACAAAATACACTGCAGCTATCTAACTGTCTCGCCTGCCTGCCTGAAGTATATTAGCAACAGAACACCAGGAATTGCCTGCCTGCTCAAACTAAATGAAATGACAGTCTCTCTGAATGCCCGAAAACACTACACACAGCTGACGTGCAGGTGGCCTTATATAGTGTGGGACGTACTTAACACCCTGATCCATAGTTGGCCACAGGCACCCTGCCGTGACGTGCATTATGGGCTGTGACGCGCCGCTCAATTTTGGCACGAACGGCCCATAATGTTTTGGCGAACAAGCGAACGGCCGATGTTCGAGTCAAACTCACATTTGACTCGAACCGACAGCCCATCCCTAACAAAGACTGAAGAACATGATTGATGTACTATAGAGAATCTAAATCCTAAAAAGATTCCTGGATTTTTTTTATTTTTTTCTCAAAATTTTACCTAACGTTTTAATACAGTTTAAAAGCCAAATTTGGAAGATGCCCACAGTGTGTCAACATGTGCTATCTGCCACCAGGGGATTTCAATGTGCACATTTTGTGGGTGCAACCCCTTCCTCCCAACTCTAGTACGTGAGAGGAAGTGGTTGCACCCCCAAAACACGTCCATTGATCCCCCATGATGGGAGATAGCACATGTTGATATTAGGTCTGGGATCAGAAAGGAAATCCCCATTTTGACTCACAAATTGTGTGCATCTTCTAAATTTGGCTTTTACAGGTGTGACTTCACCCCATCTGATGAAGGCAAGATCAAGACCTTTTTCACACTATAAAATGTCTGATATTGCCTTCTTTTTTGCAATGTTGAACTTTGTAAGTACCAGAGTTGTGTATGTTATGTTTGGAAACATGCCGGTTTCTGTATTTTTTCAAAAATTCCAAGGTAAAACTTTGAAAAAAAAAAGATGTTTTTTTTTACTGCCAAATGTTTTAAAAAACGCACAAGTGAATGTGCATGAAGTAAAAGGCTTTCTACTCAACAATGTGTGGCTTCTGCTTTCAATGCTCAATAACACTTTTTGTATTAAGTTGGTGTTTACAGTGACAATGGGTGTTATTTAAATAATGTGAAAACCACTTGGCACTACAAATGCACTAGGAGAACCTAGGAGACAGATACAACAAACACAAGCAGTAAATCCAAATCAAGATTTTATCATATCAATTTTTTGTTTATTTAAAAAATATTTACAAATTAGCTGGCATAGAAATGGCCCCCCTACCCATAAAATATTCCACATATTTTTCACACACTTCACGGGCTCTTTGGGGGGGCAAGCCACGACGGACAACTTTCAGGGCTGTCAGTGTTGGTTCCCGAAGTCCGGCCTCAGGCCCAACTGAGGCTATATAATTTGGAGCATTTCTTTTTAAAAAGTTGTGCAGGATGCAGCAGCATAAAACAATGTTGTTCAGTTTGTGCTCCGGCAGGTTGATTGCCGTTAGAAATAGGCAGAACCGGCTGGTCATTATCCCAAAGGTATTCTCTGCGACTCTTCGGGCTCTAGCCAGCCGGTAATTAAAAACACTCTTCTCCGGGGTGAGGGTCCTCTGGGGCAATGGCCTCATCACATGATTGGCCAGACCAAATGCTTCATCAGCAATAAAAACAAACAGAAGTCCTTCAATGTTCTCTTCCACAGGTGGCAATCCCAAGCCACCACTCTGGAGACGTTCGTAGAACTCGGTCTGGACTCTATCATCTGACATCCGGCATTCTTCCCCACATCCACATAGAGAAACACGATACTATAAACCCCTTATAGTTAAAATAGTATGACCCCGAATGGGGTGGTGGGAGGATGTGGATGTGCTTCCCATCTATTGCCCCTCAGCATTTGGGAAAGTCCCAACAATGGGCAAAGTGGGATGCCACAGTCTGCCATTCTTGTGGCATTGAAGAAAACTGTGGAGTCTAAACAGAAAAAAAAAATAGTAATTTTGCACATAAATTTGCAAGTAGATTAGACACAAACATTCTTGGCCAACATCAGTATAACATTGCTTTTAATGCGTATTTAAAGACAAAAAAATAAGGTCCACTTATCAGATTCCTCACCCCCTCTGATGGCCCATTGTCAAATTTTTAGGGGGGGGGGGTTCTAAATGAGTTTGTGAGCCCAAAAAAGCCTCTGACACTCTGCATGAATTTAAGGACAACAATAACATTTGTACACATTATAGGGGGTGTTTAGGGTACAAAGGGAACATTCACAGCATATTACAGTCAGGGTAATTATGGAATGATGAAAGAAATACAAAACATTAGCATACATTAAATACATATAGTGTGATGTTAAAGAATAAAACTTACCCTAATATAGTCCTTCTGCAGGACCTGAATGATGGAAGAACAGGTCTCTGGAATAATGATCACCAGAGCCTGGGGGGAGATGCCTGTCGAGAACTTGAGGTCCTGTAGACTTCTCCCTGTCACCAAGTATCGCAAGGTGGCGACAAGCCTCTGCTTGGGAGTGATGGCTTGCCGCATGCAGGTGTCCTGCCTGCTAATAAAAGGGGTGAACAAAGCCAACAAAAGAGAGAATTGGTCACACTGGCGTAACCAATTCTTGGTCCATGAACTCCTCCCCACCCTGGCTTGGTTCAAAGTAAGAACCCCAACACCAAGCCCCTGCATAGCATGAACTCTACGACGAGTATGTAACCGCAACATGGCTTCAAAACGGTCGGCTGGTCAGAACGAACTAACCGAATGCACTGAAGAACAGCAAGGCATGTGAAGAGCGAGCTGAAAATCAGAAACAAGCCACAAGAACGCTCTGAAAAACAGATACAAACTGACTACACGCACTGAAAATCAGATACAAACACAAAAGCACAAACTGAACAGCAGTAAAACGATCGGAAATAAGCATGAGCCTGAAAAACGCGAATCGTCTCTCACCAAACTTCTACTAACACGAGATTAGCAGAAGGAGCCCAAAGGGTGGTGCACTGGGTATTGAATTTCCTTTTTCTAGTCCCGTCGTACGTGTTGTACGTCACTACGTTCTTGATGGTCGGAATTTGCTGTGACCGTGTGTATGTAAGACAGCTTGAGCAAAATCCCATCGGAATTCTGTCAGAGAAACCATCAGAGCTTTTTGTGACCAAAATTCTGAATGTGTGTACGTGACATTAGGTGATGGCAGATCTATGTAAGTTGTTCCAGATTAAACAACTGCACACATCTGTCTAACAGTCAGATGGGCTGGTAGAGTGATGTAATAAAAATCTGAGGTCAATGCTTAAAAGGGTTGTGCAATAAGATGGTAAAGACTGGGACTGTCTACTCCCAGCACTGATGTTTGCTATTAGGGAGGTACCACAGGGTTTTCCCCATTTGAGTTGGTGTACGGGTAAAGACCACAGGGACTGCTTTTCAGTAGAAACCCCATATTATGGTCATAAAATGGACCTGAGAAGAAAAGGAAATACATACAGTATGTCTTTTGTCTTTGTCAATCAAATATACTACAACTTCTCCAGTCCCATCCACTGTGTCACCTCATCTCATTGGAAAAACCAATGGGTAGCATTCTGATAAAATTTAGCAAATCTGAATCCTGAAAATTCAACCTAAATTCATGTCTTTAATCAAATTTGAATCTCACTTTTTGCTGTAAAAATTGCCCTCGAGAAATGGCCTCATCCAGGAGATCAAGGTGTGCCCAATGGAAGTGATTGATCAATATTAATGATTAATAACACACTGAGATGGTTTCCTGCTAAACTAGATATCAGGTTTATCAAGAAATTTAACACATAAAAAGGTACAAATTTCAGTTTCTTAGGAATGATTTCTAAGTTTATGATGCAGAAAGAAAATATTATAAATCCTTTATTGCCAATGACTTAGAACTAAAACTCAGGCAAGAAAAGCAAAAACAAAATCTGAACGGTTGATTGATTAAAGTTTTATAACATTATAGTTTAATAAAACCTTGATAGTGGACAGAAATATGAAAATGAGCCAACAGACTTTCTGAAGAAATTAAAAACAATTGAGTTCTGTCTTTTTTTATTTGTACTAACATGTATTAAATGGAGAGTATAGCCTCATGTAAAGATTATAATTCAAAAATAACAAAGTACCATCATCCAAGTTGATATATAGAAAAAGGGAATGAGGGTGGGAAAAATAGGGCAGTTGCTGAAGCTGATTATATGTTTATTCCCAGGCTCCAAAATGTGATGGACTGTCTCTGTACTAATAACAAACTATATAGATAGTATAAAAAAATTTTTATTACATATAAAAAAGACATACATGGTACAGAAAACAGCAATTCTTAGAGGAATTATATTTCAAGAAACAAATACTTAAGGTTCCCCCAAACATCTGTTGATGAAGTAATTCTCTAAATTGACTTTTCCTCTACTAGTTTTGCGGTGTTGTTATCGCTTCTTCAGGAGGAATAATGTATAAAATAGATATTTGAGTAAAGCACAAGTCAATCACATTACATTCAAAGATGATAAACAATTGTAATTCAGCAAATGGTATAAAAAAATAATGATCAAGTTGTTCACCAGGCTGGACAGGGGTTATATGTGAGTCCATAAACCTGAACTAAAAATTTCCCCCCGCGGCGGACAAGGGGGATGTATGCGGGTATGAGTCTAAATAAAAAGAATAATATGTGATAATGGTACGAAAGAAATACAGTCAGGTCCATAAATTTTGGGACACCAACACAATTCTAATCTTTTTGGCTCTTTACACCACTACAATGGATTTGAAATGAAACAAACAAGATGTGCTCTAACTGCAGTCTTTTAGCTTTAATTTGAGGGTACTTACATCCAAATCAGGTGAACGGTGCAGGAATTACAACAGTTTTTATATGTGCCTCCCACTTTTTAAGGGACCAAAAGTAATGGGACTGATTAACAATCATCCATCAAACTTTCACTTTTTAATCCTTGGTTGCAAATTCTTTGCAGTCAATTACAGCCTGAAGTCTGTAATGCATAGACATCACCAGACGCTGGGTTTCATCCCTGGTAATGCTCTGCCAGGCCTCTACTGCAACTGTCTTCAGTTCCTGCTTGTTCTTGGGGCATTTTCCCTTCAGTTTTGTCTTCAGCAAGTGAAATGCATGCTCAGTCAGATTCAGGTCAGGTGATTGACTTGGCCATTGTATAACATTCCACTTCTTTCCCTTAAAAAACTCTTTGGCTGCTCTCGCAGTATGCTTCGGGCCATTGTCCATCTGCACTGTGAAGCACCGTCCAATGACTTCTGAAGCATTTTGCTGAATATGAGCAGATAATATTGTCCAAAACACTTCAGAATTCATCCTGCTGCTTTTGTCAGCAGTCACATCATCAATAAATACAAGATAACCAGTTCCATTGGCAGCCATACATGCCCTCGCCATGACACTACCACCACCATGCTTCACTGATGAGGTGGTATGCTTTGGATCATGAGCAGTTCCTTTCCTTCTCCATATTCTTCTCTTCCCATCACTCTGGTACAAGTTGATATTGGTCTCATCTCTCAATAGGATGTTGTTCCATAGGAAGACTGGAGAGTGCTGGCCTGGGTTCATTCTGGCCTGCCAGAAAATGCAGTCTGTCATAGTACCACAGCCTGGGTACATGAATGTTATCTGCTGCAGCACCTGATCTCAGGGAATCCTGGATCTTCTTGAGCTCCCCATTATAAGTGCTTCTCATGCCACCAATTAGGGCCTTCAATTAGGGGATGTCTGCCGTGGGGATCACCGGCTTCCCAAATTACACCAATTGATCCAGTGCTGCCTTCCTCTTTGGTTTATTGTTATAAAAGGGGTGGTTTACCTGCCACAGACACGGCAGCTCCCTGTACATATCAATGAATATGGGCATAAAGTCCTCGTCATTGAATAGATCCATTTTCTCTGCAAGACACAACACAAGACAAACCCTAATGTCAGGCTAAACTCTCCTAATCTTGACCCAATATATTCCTCAATCTATAAGTAGTATAGACCACTGATGCACCAACTTAAAATTGTACTTTCGTTATATTGATCGGTGCTTCTGCTACACTTTCCTCTGCTCACAGATCGTACGTATGACGCACGCGTGTTACACTTTATATACACTGCACATGCGTGAAACTCTACCTGCGTCACCCGCCCCTGACGTTCTTTTTAGAATATACCCCACCCCGTCTCTTTCATTGCAGTGGGAGAGTAACATGATGGAGACACAGCAGGTGCATAATAGCAGTAACGAGGAGGAAAGCACGGAGCAAGAAACGTCCCGATCCAGTAGGAGGAGATTTAAGGCCTCAAATATGTCCTTTGAAGAGATGGTGGAGATGGTGGACATATTGAAGAGGGCCGACTATGACAGGAAGTATGGACCGTACCTAAACCCAAATGTGAGAAAGGCCAAGATCATGTTTAAAGTTGTGAAGAGTCTGCATCGGAATTTTGGGGTACAACGATCCAAGGAGCAATTGAGGAAACACTGGTCAGACCTGAAATTGAGGGAGCACGATCAGTACAGAAGGATCAAGAAAGTACTTCTAAAAAGTAAATAGTTGTCGTGTGTTCCTATTCTTATTATTACTTGCATTCTACTCCATGTGCTTTTCTTTCCTGTTGTACAGTTTAAAATGGCTACTTTCATGTTCGTTGGCACAGTAATCCGTCATAGTAAACATTGTTCGTTTGCCAACTAAATACAATGTTTTTTCCAGATACAGGGTTAACTACATTTGGTCATGATAATTTGTATAAAAAGAAGTTTAGGACATTGTTGTCTAGATGTCTTTGAAACTAGAATGAATTGCAAACTTGATTCAGTGGAATGTAAGGAGAGGACACTCAGCAGCTGTTTACACATCTGGACTCAGAAGCACTAGTGTGGGACACCAGAGCACATATTTTTTAGGGTGACCCACACAGGTGCTCCAGTGGATTCTTGGGGTGTCTCCATGTGTGAAATTTGTCCAAAAAAGTTAAGTATTCCAGCTTGGTTAAGAGAATTAATCATGTTTTCAACTCTGCCCAAACAGACAGTTGTACCCCACTTCAAAGCAATGTTTCACATTCATATTTCGGTCCACAAATATCTGTGTGCTAAGTATACCTTTTGTTTAATTCTTATAGGGGAGAAAAGACTTGCTCCGTCGGAGGACACCAGCAATACCACACCTCATGAAGAAGGGGAGCAGAGTATTGTGGTACCTGAGGATGTGAAGGAGAGGTGGAAGAAGTGCTCGAATTTGGCACCACAACAGGTGAGTGTCGGACACCACAGATTCAGGAAATAGATGTATGTCTGCATATTTTTAATACATTGTGTGTATTTTTATTTTAGGTGATGTTTAGGTTGTGATACCAAAATCGAGTCATTTCACCAGTGACAGTGCACAACGGCTTATCCAGGAAATCATGTTTTGTAGTCGTGATTTGGACCTTATCAAGGAAAAAACCAAGGTGATTGAACAAAGACTAGGGATGGGCCGAACACCCCCCGGTTCGATTCGCATCCAGAACATGCGAACACACCGAATATGTTTGTGTGAACATTTGAACACCGTTAAAGTCTATGGGACTTGAACGTGGGAAATCAAAAGTGCAAATTTTAAAGGCTAATATGCAAGTTATTGTCCTAAAAAGGGTTTGGGGACCCGAGTCCTGCCCCAGGGGACTTGTATAAACGCAAAAGAAAGTTTTTAAAACGGACGTTTTTTCGGGAGCAGTGATTTTAATGATGCTTAAAGTGAAAAAATAAAAGTGAAATATTCCTTTAAATATCTTACATGGGGGGTGTCTATAGTATGCCTGTAAAGTGGCGTGTGTTTCCCGTGCTTAGAACAGTCCCTGCAAAAAATGACATTTTTAAAGGAATAAAAGTCATTTAAAACTGCTTGCGGGTTTAATGTAATGTCGGGTCCAGGCAATATGGATGAAAATCAGTGAGACAAACGGCATGGGTACCCCCCAGTCCATTACCAGGCCCTTTGGGTCTTGTATGGATATTAAGGGGAACCCCGCACCCAAATTTAAAAAAGAAAAGGTGTTGGGCCCCCAGGTCCTATATACTCTGAACTAGGGATGAGCCGAACACCCCCCCTGTTCGGTTCGCACTAGAACATGCAAACAGGCAAAAAATTTGTTTGAACACGCGAACACCATTAAACTCTGTGGGACACGAACATGAATAATAAAAAGTGCTAATTTTAAAGGCTTATATTCATAGTATTGTCATAAAAAGTGTTTGGGGACCTGGGTCCTGCCCCAGGGGACATGGATCAATGCAAAAAAATGTTTTAAAAACGTTCGTTTTTTCGGGAGCAGTGATTTTAATAATGCTTAAAGTCAAACAATAAAGGGGAACCCCGCACCCAAATTAAGAAAAGAAAAGGTGTTGGGCCCCCAGCCCCTATATACTCTGAACAGCAGTATACAGTGCAAACAAGACAGGGACTGTAGGTTTGTTCTTATGTAGAATTTGTTTGTAACTTGGAACAGGTACATTTTGTAAGTGTAGCTCCAGCCAAAAAATCTAATTTAAAGCTTTTTGGAAAACATAGGGAAGGGTTATCACCCCTGTAACATTTGTTTTGCTGTCTGTGCCCCTGTTCAGAAGATTTCACCTCACTTTCTGACCCAAATGACAATTGGATTTTGAAAATTTGGGGTTTTTAAGGGAAACAGGGATTGGTGATAAATCAGTGGAGGAGACACCTTTTTCCCATATTAACTCTTACAGGAGAAAATTTCCCTTCCTAGGGGTAGATTTCCTCTCACTTCCTGTTGTCTCCCTCCCTTTGTAAGTAGGAGTCGTTTGTAAGTCGGATGGTTGAAAGTAGGGGCCTGCCCTATATACTCTGCAGAAAATTGGGCCTTAGGTGTTGGTGGTACCAGAACACTGTAAGTCCTCACAGTTACTCTTGGTGGGCGCTGGAACGGGCCCTGCTGTGAAATATTATATCAAAAATTGTAATTACACGCTCCTAATAAACAGGAGCAGAAAAATTGAGCTTTAGGCACTGGTGCTGGTGCCACAACACTGTAACCCCTCACAGATTCTGTTGTTGAGCGCAGGAAAGAGCCCTGCTGTGAAGTATATTTAAAATTTGTAAATACGCACCCCTGTTAAACAGGGGCAGGAAAATTGGGCTTTAGGCACTGGTGCTGGTGACAGAACACTGCAACCCCTCACAGATACTCTAGTTGAGTGCAGGAACGAGCCCTGCTGCAAAATATTACATCAAAAATTGTAATTACGCACCCCTGTTAAACAGGGGCAGAACAATTGGGCTTTAGGCACTGGTGCTGGTGCCCAGAACCAAAAATGTTCTTAGTAGCTATCAACATGAACATTGAGGAGGAATCATAGACTTTAACGGGGTTCCGCGGCTTTCAAATTTGTTGCAAACACTGCATAATGTTCGTTGTTCGCTGAACGTCTGAACAACCAATGCTCGGGCCGAGCCGTTCGCCTATCCCTGCTGACAAAGGGTTTGATTTCACCATGCACATTGGGCCAGTAAAGAGTATCACAAGCTTGTCTGTAGCATGCTTCACCTTCAATATGGCTGGAGTGTATGCGTAATAACATCTCTGCTCTCAGTGACTTCGGCACTATTATCCTTGGACCTTTGTACAAGATACCATTTTGTATGCTGATCTTATCTCTAAAGGACCAGTATTCCCTTACAATTGCAGGTACAGCCTTTTTCTCATTTGGCCACCCACTCAAAACAATTAGACTTCAAAGCTTGTAAAGTTGCATCACTGTCGGTGTACTATATGAGTTGATGTAGTCGCTGATCTGTGACATTAAGATAGTCCACTTGATTGATGTCGGCAAATAAATTTTGTTCCTGTTGCAGATGACAAATTGTTTGATGCTCATGCTCACCTTCAGGTGCCATATTATTTGATGTAGCTCTGCTCAGGGTATCACTGAAATACATTTCACATCCTGGCTTGTAGACAACATTGAGGTTGTAATGCTGCAATGTAAGCATCATTCTCTGCAAAGGCTTGGGAGCACACCAAAAGGGCTTCTTGAATATGGCTATCGGAGGTTTGTGATCAGTTTCAGCTGTAATTGAATCCCGCCCATAAAGATAATGATGGAAACGCTGGCAAGCAAATACAATAAACATTCCTTCTCAATTTGAGCATAATTTTTTTTAAATGTATTTTTATTAAGTTTTACAATTACAACAATAGCAAAAAATTGTATCATACTTACCGTAATTTTCCTTTCCTGGTGCCTATCCATGGCAGCATACATCTGATAGTGCTCCGCCTCTACTCCGCCTTCAGGACTAGTGAATAGCATAAATTAAAGGGCATATCTCCTCCCCCAACATTCTTCGTAATATAGAATACCGAGGGTGGGAGCTTATGCTGCCACGGATAGGCACCAGGAAAGGAGAGTTACAGGAAGTATGATACAATTTTTCGCTTTCCTGGTGCCTCCATGGCAGCAAACATGTGATAAATAACTAGCTCACATGGGTGGGTTTAATGCTTTAACAAAAACATTTTTAATCAGATACAGACATAGCAGCACAAAGTGCTCTTCTCCCGAACTCTACTGTCGTAAGAGCTCAGGGATCAACACAATAATGTTTAAGGAACGTGTGTCGAAAAGACGTGGCCCTGCATACTGTTTACAAAGAAACATTTGCCCTTGTTGAATAAGCATTCACCTGAGCCAGAGGTTCCAAGTTTTTCACCCTGTAAGCTTTCTGAATTAACTTGACAACCCAGAATGCCAAGGTTCTGGTGGAAGCTTCCTTTCCTCTATTCTTGCCCCATGGGATGATGAATAATCTTCCAGAGTTCCTGAAACTTGCTGTGGCTTCCAAGTAGGCCCTGAGGACTTTAGATATGTCTAACTCATGACAGGAGTTTGATTCTGAGTCCATGAAAACTGGTAACGCCCATGGTTCCCAGAGATGTGCCGTTGTGGTAACCTTAGGCGAAAACTCTAAGTTCTACCCTGTCTGGAAAAAGGATATGTGATCATCCCCCACGCCCAGAGAGTGGAGTTCTGAAATCCTCCTGCCGGATGTGATAGCCAACAGAATAGTTATTTTTAAAGTTAAGTTCCAAATTGAGACTTCTTCAACCAGCAAAAATGGATGAGTGGATAGGACTTCCAATATTAGAGGAAGATCCCACTTTGGAAAGGAACGTCTGGATGGAGGATGCATCTTCAATACGCTCCTGAGGAACGTAACCACTAGAGGGTCTTCTGCCCACCTGGTGTTAGTTGCTGCAGAAATTGAGGACACTTGTACCTTAAGGGAACTCTGGCTAAGCCCCAAATCCAGACCAGTTTGAAGAAAACTCAGAACATAAGCAGAGGAAGGAGAAAAATTACCAAACCTTTTTCCTGTGGCGTAGAATAAGAACTTGTCCCAAATCCTTGCATATATTGTGTTGGTTGTAGGATTCCTGGCTTTTAACAGGGTGGATATAACCTCTTGGGAACAGCCTAACGATTCAAACCTACTCCTTTCAACCTCAAATACATGAGGATCCAGCTTCTGTGGGTCTGGATGGGCCAGCCTGACCTGGGTCAGCAACTGTGGGAAGGAGGGGATTCTAATCGGGGAATCCAAACTGAGGTGCATGGCTAGTGGAAACCAAGGTCTCTTCGGCCAATAAGGTAGCACTGCTAGCACTTGGACTGGTTCTCCCAGGAGTCTAAGGAGAAACTTCGATATGAGTGGGCGAGGAGGAAAGGCGTAAGCTGTCTTGAAGGTTCAAGGACAAGATAACGCATCTACTCCCTCTGCTTGTGGATGTGGGAGGCGAGAGAAGAATCTCCTGAGTTTGGAATTCTCCTGCGTAGCAAAGATATCCACCTTTGCTAAATGTGCGGTCTGCCATAGATGGGAGTTTTGGTTGAACACATGGGGATGGAGAGACCACTCGTTGTTGTCCCCAAACCTCCTCGATAAGACATCTGCCTCCGAGTTCATCCCTACACAAAAATGGCCGCCGAAGCCTCACCACCCAACGTGCGTGCGCTCGCGCATGTGCACTAGTGATCGGAAGAGGCAATTGCAGATACAGTCTCCAGATGTATTCAATGCGGCCACGCTGTTGCACTGAGTCGCCGAATACAATACCACACAGGAAGGAATGAAAAGGGGGGAGTTTGGGACTTTAAATGAGTCACAATAAATGTACCTCCATCCCTGATTCAGGTAAATAAGAAAGGAATGTGGAACTTTAAATGAGGCAATTGACTTGTGGAGGTAAAGTAGTTGGTAAACATTGTTTATTAGTAAAAATAGTATGAAACAAGTGGAAAAGTATTTTCAGATATATACATACACACATGGCATGGACATGATGGATACAAATGTTTCAGCTTGGCAGCACATGAAAAGTATTGAATATTGATAAAAAGGTATAAATACAAATATGTAACATGTCATAGAAATGGCATTTGGCAATGAAGTAAGAAATGTCAATCTTGGGCATGATTAATTGTAGATATAATACAGGATATTTCCTATTAACAGGCATTAGTACCCCATATGCAAGAGAGCTGCTATAAAAACAATAATACACATATACATAGACAGTTACATAGTACTCATTGAATTTTGAATGTATGAAAGGTATATATGGGCCAGTAACAAGATCATGAGCCAGACTTGACGGAGCACTCGACGCGTTTCATGGTTATATGCCATTCATCAGGAGTTGGGTACAGAATATATTCTACCCGTAAGGGGAGAAAAAACTTCATGGGGAGGAAGGGATCTATACTCACAGGTCAGCTAAAGCACTGTGCTGGGCTAGCAATCAAGAGAGATGGGACCCCAAAATGGTTGTCTGTTCCTGAGCTGAGGCAAGGGACCCCACCACCAGCCAAGAAAACATCCACAAAGCACAACTCGATCGCCACAACACAATCCACATGTGTGTGGATGATTGCAAATATGGTGTTCTGAAAAAAATATATATAGATATGTGAAAAATCTGTAAAAAGGGAAAAAATATGGAAAGTGAAAAAACATGATGAGTGTTTGGGATGAAGAAAAAAAAAAATTGTTTGTGAAAAGTGTTACATATATATATGTGTATATTCTAATATAAATGGGTATGCATGTGTGAAAATGAAAATAATAATAAAAAGAAAGAAGGCTAGGAAAAAAGTGCATAACTTACGTGTGTGTGTAATGGGCTGGTGTAAAACACATAGTGAAATGGTAAGGCAATCAAGCTCACCTGCTTATGGAATCCAGGTGTGGGGCGGGTCCCCGACCAACGTCATGCACACCGTCAAATGAGAATAGGAGTTGACAGTGAGATCCACCACCGGCGCAGGCACCAAAGTGGAGCCCCACCAACCCCCATCTCTGGCGTGGGATGGACAGAGGACGTCCCTGCATCGCGGCTTCAAAAGACACCACAAACAGGTTGTAGCATGACGCCGATGCGTAGGAGGGCACCCCATTAATATCTCAAGAGAGACACAGAAGGGAAGCACTGCTACACATCGCAGCTCCGGAATCAAGACAAGAAAAAGGTGCCCCCCCCCAACCCAGACCAGCCTCAGTGTGGATAGTGTCATATAGAACAACAGAGGCCCAGTAGATACATATTATAGTATGTAGGTAAATTGTAATTAACCAGATATTGCCTATGTCATTATTATAATTGTTTTGTTAATCAAATGCAAATATACTTGTAGTACAATTCCAAATATACCGCCAGGTGCTGTAGACATAGGGGCTATAAGGGCTATCAAACTCTTAGAAAACAGAAAGGTTAAGGTGCAAACTATTTTGACCTTGGCTGTAAGCAGAGAAAAAGTCACTACATGGAAGGCTGTCCCCTCTAGTGACTAGGTGAGCTCTTGGAAACTCACCTAGTTGACATGTTTATTTTATCATCGAATGTACAGCCGTGGCCAAAAGTTTTTAGAATGACAGAAATATTAATTTTCACAAAGTCTGCTGCTTCAGTTTTTATGATGGCTATTTGATACTATATACTCCAGAATGTTATGAAGAGCAATCAGATGAATTGAAATTAATTGCAAAGTCCCTCTTTGCCATGAAAATGAACTTAATCTGATAAAAACCCATTTCCACTGCATTTGTGAAGAAGGCTCCAGGGCGCCCAAGAAAGACCAGCAAGAGTCAGGAACGTCTCCTACAGTGGATTCAGCTGCGGGATCGGGGCACCACCAGTGCAAAGGGTGGAGGGGGGATTGGGGCACCACCAGTGCAGAGGGTGGAGGGGGATCGGAGCACCACCAGTGCAAAGGGTGGAGGGGGGATTGGGGCACCACCAGTGCAGAGGGTGGAGGGGGATCGGAGCACCACCAGTGCAAAGGGTGGAGGGGGGATTGGGGCACCACCAGTGCAGAGGGTGGAGGGGGATCGGGTCACCATCACTGCAGAGTGTGGAGGGGGGATCGGGTCACCACCAGTGCAGAGGGTGGATCAGGTCACCACCAGTGCAGAGGGTGGAAGGGGGATCGGGTCATCACCAGTGCAGAGGGTGGAGGGGGGATTGGGGCACCACCAGTGCAGAGGGTGGAGGGGGATCGGAGCACCACCAGTGCAAAGGGTGGAGGGGGGATTGGGGCACCACCAGTGCAGAGGGTGGAGGGGGATCGGAGCACCACCAGTGCAAAGGGTGGAGGGGGGATTGGGGCACCACCAGTGCAGAGGGTGGAGGGGGATCGGGTCACCATCACTGCAGAGTGTGGAGGGGGGATCGGGTCACCACCAGTGCAGAGGGTGGATCAGGTCACCACCAGTGCAGAGGGTGGAAGGGGGATCGGGTCATCACCAGTGCAGAGGGAGGAGGGGGAATCGGGTCACCACCAGTGCAGAGGGTGGAGGGGGGTGGGAGCACCACCAGTGCAGAGGGTGGAGGGGGGATCAGGTCACCACCAGTGCAGAGGGTGGAGGGGGGATCAGGTCACCACCAGTGCAGAGGGTGGTGGGGGAATCGGGTCACCACCAGTGCAGAGGGTGGAGGGGGGGTGGGAGCACCACCAGTGCAGAGGGTGGAGGGGGGATCAGGTCACCACCAGTGCAGAGGGTGGAGGGGGGATCAGGTCACCACAATGCAGAGGGTAGAGGGGGGGATCAGGTCACCACCAGTGCAGAGGGTGGAGGGGGATCAGGTCACCACCAGTGCATAGGGTGAAGGTGGGATCGGGTAACCACCAGTGCAGAAGGTGGAGGGGGATCGGGTCACCATCACTGCAGAGGGTGGAGGGGGGATCGGAGCACCACCAGTGCAGAGGGTGGAAGGGGGATTGGAGCACAAGTGCAGGGGGTGGAGGGGGGATCAGGTCACCACCGGTGCAGAGGGTGGAGAGGAGATCGGGTCACCACCAGTGCAGAGGGTGGAGGGGGGATCGGGTCACCACCAGTGCAGAGGGTGGAGGGGGGATCAGGTCACCACCAGTGCAGAGGGTGGAGAGGGGATCTGGTCACCACCAGTGCAGAGGGTGGAAGGGGGATCGGGTCACCACCAGTGCAGAGGGTGGAGGGGGAATCGGGTCACCACCAGTGCAGAGGGTGGAGGGGGAATCGGGTCACCACCAGTGCAGAGGGTGGAGGGGGGATCGGGTCACCACCAGTGCAGAGGGTGGAGGGGGATCATGTCACCACCAGTGCATAGGGTGAAGGGGGGATCGGGGCACCAACAGTGCAGAGGGTGGAGGGGGATCGGGTCACCACCAGTGCATAGGGTGAAGGGGGGATCGGGGCACCACCAGTGCAGAGGGTGGAGGGGGATCGGGTCACCACCAGTGCATAGGGTGAAGGTGGGATCGGGTCACCATCAGTGCAGAGGGTGGAGGGGGAATCGGAGCACCACCAGTGCAGAGGGTGGAGGGGGAATCGGAGCACCACCAGTGCAGAGGGTGGAGGGGGGATCAGGGCACCACCAGTGCAGAGGGTGGAGGGGGGATCGGGGCACCACCAGTCAGGGGAGGGCTGGCAGCCTTAGGCCTGGGGGGCAAGTCCAGTCAAGTGGCCCATTGAACCACCGAATCAGCTCACCATCCATCTACACCACATTCCCCGCACAGAGAGAGAGAGGGGGAGACCAGTGCAGAAGGTGGAGGGGGATCGGGTCACCATCACTGCAGAGGGTGGAGGGGGGATCGGAGCACCACCAGTGCAGAGGGTGGAAGGGGGATTGGAGCACAAGTGCAGGGGGTGGAGGGGGGATCAGGTCACCACCGGTGCAGAGGGTGGAGAGGAGATCAGGTCACCACCAGTGCAGAGGGTGGAGAGGGGATCTGGTCACCACCAGTGCAGAGGGTGGAAGGGGGATCGGGTCACCACCAGTGCAGAGGGTGGAGGGGGAATCGGGTCACCACCAGTGCAGAGGGTGGAGGGGGAATCGGGTCACCACCAGTGCAGAGGGTGGAGGGGGGATCGGGTCACCACCAGTGCAGAGGGTGGAGGGGGATCATGTCACCACCAGTGCATAGGGTGAAGGGGGGATCGGGGCACCAACAGTGCAGAGGGTGGAGGGGGATCGGGTCACCACCAGTGCATAGGGTGAAGGGGGGATCGGGGCACCACCAGTGCAGAGGGTGGAGGGGGATCGGGTCACCACCAGTGCATAGGGTGAAGGTGGGATCGGGTCACCATCAGTGCAGAGGGTGGAGGGGGAATCGGAGCACCACCAGTGCAGAGGGTGGAGGGGGGATCAGGGCACCACCAGTGCAGAGGGTGGAGGGGGGATCGGGTCACCACCAGTGCAGAGGGTGGATCGGGGCACCACCAGTGCAGAGGGTGGAGGGGGATTGGGTCACCATCAGTGCATAGGGTGAAGGTGGGATTGGGTCACCATCAGTGCGGAGAGTGGAGGGGGGATCGAAGCACCATCAGTGCAGAGGGTGGAGGGGGGATCGGGGCACCACCAGTGCAGAGGGTGGAGGGGGGTTCGGAGCACCACCAGTGCAGAGGGTGGAGGGGGGATCGGAGCACCACCAGTGCAAAGGGTGGAGGGGGGATCAGGTCACCACCAGTGCAGAGGGTGGAGGGGGGATCGTGTCACCACCAGTGCAGAAGGTGGAGGGGGGATCGTGTCACCACTAGTGCAGAGGGTGGAGGGGGGATCGGGGCACCACCAGTGCAGAGGGTGGAGGGGGGATCGGAGCACCAACAGTGCAGAGGGTGGAGGGGGGATCAGGTCACCACCAGTCAGGGGAGGGCTGTCAGCCTTAGGCCTGGGGGGCAAGTCCAGTCAAGTGGCCCATTGAACCACCGAATCAGCTCACCATCCATCTACACCACATTCCCCGCACAGAGAGAGAGAGGGGGAGACTGCTCCATATTGCCCCAGAGAGAGAGAGACCGATTGACACTGCCTGCACAGAGAGAGAGACCGATTGACACTGCCTGCACAGAGAGAGACCGCTTGACACTGCCTGCACAGAGAGAGAGACCGATTGACACTGCCTGCACAGAGAGAGACCGCTTGACACTGCCTGCACAGAGAGGGATACCGCTTGACACTGCCTGCACAGAGAGAAAGACCGCTTCACACTGCCTGCACAGAGAGAGAGACCGCTTGACACTGCCTGCACAGAGAGGGATACCGCTTGACACTGCCTGCACAGAGAGAAAGACCGCTTCACATTGCCTGCACAGAGAGAGACCGCTTGACACTGCCTGCACAGAGAGAGAGACCGCTTCACACTGCCTGCACAGAGAGAGACCGCTTGACACTGCCTGCACAGAAAGAGAGACCGCTTCACACTGCCTGCACAGAGAGAAAGACCGCTTCACACTGCCTGCACAGAGAGAGAGACCGCTTCACACTGCCTGCACAGAGAGAGAGACCGCTTCACACTGCCTGCACAGAGAGAGAGACCGCTTCACACTGCCTGCAGAGAGAGAGACCGCTTCACACTGCCTGCAGAGAGAGAGACCGCTTCACACTGCCTGCAGAGAGAGAGACCGCTTCACACTGCCTGCAGAGAGAGAGACCGCTTCACACTGCCTGCACAGAGAGAGACCGCTTCACACTGCCTGCAGAGAGAGAGACCGCTTCACACTGCCTGCACAGAGAGAGAGACCGCTTCACACTGCCTGCAGAGAGAGAGACCGCTTCACACTGCCTGCAGAGAGAGAGACCGCTTGACACTGCCTGCACAGAGAGAGAGACCGCTTCACACTGCCTGCACAGAGAGAGACCGCTTGACACTGCCTGCACAGAAAGAGAGACCGCTTCACACTGCCTGCACAGAGAGAAAGACCGCTTCACACTGCCTGCACAGAGAGAGAGACCGCTTCACACTGCCTGCACAGAGAGAGAGACCGCTTCACACTGCCTGCACAGAGAGAGAGACCGCTTCACACTGCCTGCAGAGAGAGAGACCGCTTCACACTGCCTGCAGAGAGAGAGACCGCTTCACACTGCCTGCAGAGAGAGAGACCGCTTCACACTGCCTGCAGAGAGAGAGACCGCTTCACACTGCCTGCACAGAGAGAGACCGCTTCACACTGCCTGCAGAGAGAGAGACCGCTTCACACTGCCTGCACAGAGAGAGAGACCGCTTCACACTGCCTGCAGAGAGAGAGACCGCTTCACACTGCCTGCAGAGAGAGAGACCGCTTCACACTGCCTGCACAGAGAGAGACCGCATCACACTGCCTGCAGAGAGAGAGACCGCTTCACACTGCCTGCACAGAGAGAGACCGCTTGACACTGCCTGCACAGAAAGAGAGACCGCTTCACACTGCCTGCACAGAGAGAGACCGCTTGACACTGCCTGCACAGAGAGAGAGACCGCTTGACACTGCCTGCACAGAGAGAGAGACCGCTTCACACTGCCTGCACAGAGAGAGAGACCGCTTCACACTGCCTGCAGAGAGAGAGACCGCTTCACACTGCCTGCACAGAGAGAGAGACCGATTGACACTGCCTGCACAGAAAGAGAGACCGATTGACACTGCCTGCACAGAGAGAGACCGCTTGACACTGCCTGCACAGAAAGAGAGACCGCTTCACACTGCCTGCACAGAGAGAGACCGCTTGACACTGCCTGCACAGAGAGAGAGACCGCTTCACACTGCCTGCACAGAGAGAGACCGCTTGACACTGCCTGCACAGAAAGAGAGACCGCTTCACACTGCCTGCACAGAGAGAGACCGCTTCACACTGCCTGCACAGAGAGAGAGACCGCTTCACACTGCCTGCAGAGAGAGAGACCGCTTCACACTGCCTGCACAGAGAGAGAGACCGATTGACACTGCCTGCACAGAGAGAGACCGCTTGACACTGCCTGCACAGAAAGAGAGACCGCTTCACACTGCCTGCACAGAGAGAGACCGCTTGACACTGCCTGCACAGAGAGAGAGACCGCTTCACACTGCCTGCACAGAGAGAGAGACTGCTTCACACTGCCTGCAGAGAGAGAGACCGCTTCACACTGCCTGCAGAGAGAGAGACCGCTTCACACTGCCTGCACAGAGAGAGACCGCTTCACACTGCCTGCAGAGAGAGAGACCGCTTCACACTGCCTGCACAGAGAGAGAGACTGCTCCACATTGTCCGCAGTGCGAAGGGGTCACTCTCTGTGGGGGCAGTGCGAAGGGGCAGTGCGAAGGGGTCACTCTCTGTGGGGGCAGTGCAAAGGGGTCACTCTTTGTGGGGGCAATGCGAAGGGGTCACGCTCTGTGGGGGCAGTGTGAAGGGGTCACTCTTTTCTGGGGCAGTGCGAAGGGGTCACTCACTTCTGGGGCAGTGCGAAGGGGTCACTCTCTGTGGGGGCAGTGCAAAGGGGTCACTCTCTGTGGGGGCAATGTGAAGGGGTCACGCTCTGTGGGGGCAGTGTGAAGGGGTCACTCTTTTCTGGGGCAGTGTGAAGGGGTCACTCTCTGTGGGGGCAGTGCGAAGGGGCAGTGCGAAGGGGTCACTCTCTGTGGGGGCAGTGCAAAGGGGTCACTCACTTCTGGGGCAGTGCGAAGGGGTCACTCTCTGTGGGGGCAGTGTGAAGGGGTCACTCTTTTCTGGGGCAGTGCGAAGGGGTCACTCACTTCTGGGGCAGTGCGAAGGGGTCACTCTCTGTGGGGGCAGTGCGAAGGGGTCACTCTCTGTGGGGGCAGTGCGAAGGGGTCACTCACTTCTGGGGCAGTGCGAAGGGGTCACTCTCTGTGGGGGCAGTGCGAAGGGGTCACTCTTTTCTGGGGCAGTGCGAAGGGGTCACTCACTTCTGGGGCAGTGCGAAGGGGTCACTCTCTGTGGGGGCAGTGCGAAGGGGTCACTCTCTGTGGGGGCAGTGCGAAGGGGTCGCTCTCTGTGGGGGCAGTGCGAAGGGGTCACTCACTTCTGGGGCAGTGCGAAGGGGTCACTCTCTGTGGGGGCAGTGCGAAGGGGTCACTCTTTTCTGGGGCAGTGCGAAGGGGTCACTCACTTCTGGGGCAGTGCGAAGGGGTCACTCTCTGTGGGGGCAGTGCGAAGGGGTCACTCTCTGTGGGGGCAGTGCGAAGGGGTCACTCTCTGTGGGGGCAGTGCGAAGGGGTCACTCACTTCTGGGGCAGTGCGAAGGGGTCACTCTCTGTGGGGGCAGTGCGAAGGGGTCACTCACTTCTGGGGCAGTGCGAAGGGGTCACTCTCTGTGGGGGCAGTGCGAAGGGGTCACTCTTTTCTGGGGCAGTGCGAAGGGGTCACTCACTTCTGGGGCAGTGCGAAGGGGTCACTCTCTGTGGGGGCAGTGCGAAGGGGTCACTCTCTGTAGGGGCAGTGCAAAGGGGTCGCTCTCTGTGGGGGCAGTGCGAAGGGGTCACTCACTTCTGGGGCAGTGCGAAGGGGTCACTCTCTGTGGGGGCAGTGCGAAGGGGTCACTCTTTTCTGGGGCAGTGCGAAGGGGTCACTCACTTCTGGGGCAGTGCGAAGGGGTCACTCTCTGTGGGGGCAGTGCGAAGGGGTCACTCACTTCTGGGGCAGTGCGAAGGGGTCACTCTCTGTGGGGGCAGTGCGAAGGGGTCACTCTCTGTGGGGGCAGTGCGAAGGGGTCGCTCTCTGTGGGGGCAGTGCGAAGGGGTCACTCACTTCTGGGGCAGTGCGAAGGGGTCACTCTCTGTGGGGGCAGTGCGAAGGGGTCACTCTTTTCTGGGGCAGTGCGAAGGGGTCACTCACTTCTGGGGCAGTGCGAAGGGGTCACTCTCTGTGGGGGTGAAAGTTTCCCAGCCATCAGAATACAGTGATCACTGCTGCCAGCTATAGCAGCCAGCAGTGATTTCCAAAAAAAAAAAAAAAAAGAAAGACACGCTGGCTGTACTGAAGTCAGTTGATAGATTGAATTCTGTACAACCAGTCTACACATAGATCGATCAAAATTCTGTTGGTTCAGCAGAAAATGAAATCTGTCTATGGTAGCTTAAGTTCACCAGTCTTTGGGTTTAATATCATCCTCAAATCTTCTGAAAGGGGGGCTCCACTTAGGTGTAGAAATTCACTTTGAACTCCACCTTATTTCCAGAACTCTTTAGGTATTAGATGTGCAAACAATAAGGTGAGAGGAGAGCGCATCGAATACCTACAGAGGGTAATGGAAATAAGGTGGAGTTCAAAGTGAACCGTGTCATTACCTGCAGGGACTGGCATTTAGGGGGTTAAAACAGGCACGGGTGAAATGTGATATCACCTCCTCTGTCTGTCACTTTTCAGTGGAGTGGCAGTGCCCGCTGCAAGTGAATACAAGCCTCTGAGCTCACACTGGTGTACTGGCAGTTTTCTATAGCCATAGTCCCTCAGACTTCTTTTATTTTGCACATTTTTGCTGAATTTTCTGAAAGTGCACCAAAGATGCAGCATTCAGGACGTTTTGTACACTTTCAGAACATGCAGTAAAAATGTGCAGCCTCTATGGGACCGGGAAGACTGCCAGTATACCAGCACTGCTGACAACCTGCAGCATGCCAGTGTGAGCCCACATCATAACACCTAGGAGGGCAAGCAAAGTAATGTGGCTGCTAGAAAAAAAAACCTCTTTGGCTGCAGAGAGGGGGAGGGAGGAGGAGTTCACTTACTTGGACAGTCCCAGCATTCGAGCCGACTGCTCAGATTTAACTTTCCCGCCCACACATCTTCTTCACAGACAGCACATGGGCTGCCCGGATTGTG
>NC_133324.1:978568286-978809655 GCF_042186555.1 Aquarana catesbeiana | reverse complement strand
AATCGCACACGCTCATGGAATGGCGCCAAACTTCCCTATTTAAAAATCCCCATAGGCGACACTTGAATTTTTTTTACTGGTTACATGTTTTGAGTTACAGAGGAGGAGGTCTAGGGACAAAATTATTGCTCTTGCTCCAACTTTCGCGGCAATACCACACATGTGTGGTCTGAACACCGTTTTCATATGTATTTTCATATTTTTTATTGTTAATTTAATTTATTTTAAAATTGTTACTTTAATTATTTTAGCTCGACACTTTTTTCTCCAAAACATTTTTTTGATCACTTTTATTCCTATTACAAGGAATGTAAACATCCCTTGTAATAGGAATATGGCATGACAGGTTCTCTTTACAGTGAGATATGGGGTCAATAAGACCCCACATCTCACCTCTAGGCTGGGAAGCCTGAAATAATTAAAAAAAAAAACGATCCTGGCTTCCCAGCTGAATCAGTGCCATTCGTTTGAATGCAGAGGCCGGGCGTGACATCATAAAATCACGTCGGTCTCCGACGATCATAGAGACTCCGGCGACCATCTGGTTCACCGGAAATCTCTATGATGAACATCTGGGCTGGCGGATCCTGTGTCTGACTCACGGATCGTATCGGTGAGTCGGTAGAAGCACCGGAGGGCGGCGGGAGGGGGGGACGTCGCCTCTCGTAAGAATTATCAAGCAGCAGAACAGCCGCTATGATCATTCTTATGGTGCACAGAATCGCCATTCGCCAGCTCTAAAAGATGATATCTGACTGATGCCTGTAGCTACAGGCATCAGTCAGAGCTTGGGTATGAGCACCACCTGGTTTGGAAAAAAAAGAGTGAGAAACAGTTCTTTGTGGCCAAGGGCCCCGATCTCCGAAACTCTCTTGGCTGATGTGATGGCTACAAGGAAAGCGGCCTTCGCCAAGAGATCCTTAATGGAAGACGGGTCAGATCCCAGGGTACTAGATTCTGTGAGTGAGTCCAGAACGAGGTGAAGATCCCATTTGGGGAATCTCGGTTTTCTTTGGGGCCTATGTTTTGCCACTCCTCCGAAGAACTGCTGGGCCAGTGGGTGAATGGCCCAAGAAATGCCCAAGAAGGCCAAAAGGGCTAAGACCTGGACCCTTAGGCAGCTGACCGACAGAGCCTGATTTAGTCCCGACTGTAAAAATTCTAGGATGTCCCGTACTCTCGGGTCTCTGTATAATCTTCCCGTGGAGTTGAACTCCGCAAAATTGGCCCATATTCTTCCATAGACTTTTTTTCGTGCTTGCCCTCCTGGAAGTCCTGAGGGTGGAAACGACCCCTGAGGCACAGCCGAGGGCCCCCCAGCCTCTACTTCTAAAGAATCAGACCATCAGCTTCAATAGTGTCGGGCATGGGTGCAGGACTGCCCCCTGGGACAAGAGGTCTGATCTGAGGGGGAGAGGTACTGGGTTCTGAAAGCTAAGCTTGGTCAGGAGGGGAAACCATGACCTGTTTAGCCAGTAAGGAGTAACTACCACTATTTCGACTGTCTCTGCAAGAAATTTGAGACTGACCGGGAACAGGGGAAAGGCCTATGCCTGGGTTGAAGCACCACTGGTCTGTTAAGGCATCCACCCGAAAGTTTGGCTGCAGCGGCTCCTGGTGTAATACTTTTTGACTTTGAAGTTGCAGAGGGATGCAAACAGATCTCCTTTGGAATCAGCTCCCAAGGACAGGATCCATTTGAATGCCTCCAAGTGGAGTGACCACTCATTGTCTAGTTGCACACGGGGCAAAAAGTCCGCCTGGCTGTTCTGGGCTCCGGGAAGATAGACTGCCAAAATGTTGGCCAAATTATTCTGGGACCACGCCATGATTGGCGCGACTTCTTGGAGTAAGGTAGAGCTCCGTGTCCCCCCTTGTCTCTTCACGTAGGAGACTGCTGTAGTGTTGTCCATTCTTAGCAATACTGATTCCCCTTTCAGAGGATGAATGAAGCCTACAGGGCACAAGAAGCTGCTCGTAGTTCTAGAATGTTCGAGCCTGGGTTGTGTAGACGAAGATCCCATCTGCCCCTACAGTTCTGATTTGCAGAGGGCCCCCCATCCAGCACCGCTGGCATCGGTCATGACCATGGCCCATGAGATGGAGGGGATGGAGGGGCATGTGAGCAGGTTCCTGCACTGTAGCCACCAAAAGAGGCTGTTCCTTATGCCTGAGGTTATGCGGATGAGCTGGTTGCTTCCTCCCATTGCTGGAGAAACCCTGTTTGG
Organism: Aquarana catesbeiana; assembly: GCF_042186555.1. NCBI lineage: Eukaryota > Metazoa > Chordata > Amphibia > Anura > Ranidae > Aquarana > Aquarana catesbeiana. The sequence goes on along the minus strand of NC_133324.1, from coordinate 978,807,427 downwards.
AAGGGGCATAACCTCCCAGAGATCCCATTTGACCATAGGGGCCATAGAGACCATTGTGTCAATAACTTTGAGGCATTGTGAGGCCCTCAGATGTGAGGAAGTTAGGGCCAAGCTCACCCTGTCCCGTATGACTGGGCTCTTCTCTGCCGGCAGAGAGATGGTATTTTCGATTGTGTCGAGCTGAGCTCCTAGGTATACAAGGCGCCCGAGGTGAGGTTGTCAGCCCGAAAAGGGAGGCAGGTGAACTGTAGATGTTCTTGCCTGACCGTGAACCAGAGTTATCTGTGAAACCCTTCCGCCACAGGTATGTGGAAGTAGGCATCTTTTGAGTCGATTTTTGACCAGCCAATCGCCTGGCTACACTGCTTGCTGGATGGTAGACAAGGACTCCATTTTTAATCTTTCGTATTTTATGAATTTGTTCAGGATATGTTGAATCTATCACCGGGTGCCATGAGCCATTTTTCTTTAGTACCCGAAAAAGGGGGCGGGGATATAACCCCTGAAGCTTTTTGTCCTCAGGGATGGGTACCACAGCGCCTTGCATTGCTAGCGAGTCCACATAGGACAGCAGCACCTACTTCTGTTCTTCTGCCAGAGGTAACAGCGTAGGGATAAACTTGAGGGGAGGAGTATTGGTGAAGGACCACGTGTGACCTGAAGAGACTGTCCTGATGGTCCAGAAGTCTGAGATGGAGGCCATCCAGATGTGCCGGAAGAGAAGCAAGTGTGACCCCACCTGACCCGCCTGGGGGAGCCCAATCCCAAAATGACTTGGAAGGTTCACATCCACTGGACACCTGGTTCCTAGTGGATTTCTGAAGGGACATCTGTCTTCTCCTTCAGTCTCTTCTGAAGTCCCGGTCTGTAGCAGCGCACTTCCATGGAGCGCTTCGTGCTGCGTCTCCTCTGCTGGGCCTCTTCTGGCCCAAATAGGTGCCTGGGGCAAGAAACCCGACTTCCCACCTGTGGCCCGGGTCCTGGCGCTATCCAGCTTATTGCAGAAAAATGAGGGCCCCTAACAGGGGATCCTATACCAGGCCTGTTTTGACGCCGAGTCGGTGAGCCATGGTGTCTGGACCTAGATGAAGAATGCCGTCATTGCGGCCTGGGAGGGTCTCTGTCATCCCGAGGAATGACCTGGCGATCTGACCTGGAAGGGCTGACAAACAAGGGAGAAAGAAATGGGCATGCCGTTAACACATGAGTCATAGTACACCCACCAAGAATCTGGCCCTCTCCCTCTGCCCACACACACTGTGCGTGAGGGCTGGCCGCAAGGAGGAAGTGATTTATCCATGGCACCTGGAGGAAAACGCTCTTGCTGGGAGCAATAATCCCAGGACAGGGAGCAGAATGAGGGGTTACGCAGGGAGGAGAGAAGAGAAAAAAAAAGTTAGTTGCTTCCCCTTTAAGAACTGCTCCAGCCCCCACAAACCACGGGTAAGAAGTAGTGCCTCACCACATAAGCAGATGTCCAGGGCTTAGGGAAGCTGCCGCTCGCAGGATTTTTCACAGAGGCAGGGACTGTTTGAATCCCCTGCCCTGGTGACGTTATCGCCGTGCCTCCTATGTGCCTGCACCGAGAACTCCGGCCGCCAGACGCCTGCGCGACCGCCGGACCCATTGTTGCGCCACGTATGCTCGAAACCAAGCCTCGGTTTCACCCGTGGCTCACGCATGTTCAGAGGCCTCCTGCAGCCGCGCCCAGGAAGTGCCATGGCATTCTGGAATGCAGAAGCGTTCCAGCCGCCATGAAAACGATCAGAGGAAACCAGAGCCAGGGAAAAAGAGAAAAAAACATAAACCGCTGCCATGGAGGAGAACCGATGTCACAGGCACCATCTTCAGACCCTGCCAGTTCAGCTGCACCACTTTGGTCATCCTGTCATGGGCATACACGGGCCGGCCCCCCACCACCAGGGCATTATGCCTGGAACCACTCACCTACCCTGGGTTATTACACCACTTCTTTAATATGCCCGACTCTGGCCCCCAGGGGCTCATTCATCTGGATGGAACAATAATAAAACGTAAGTGCACATGCTGTATTGGTCCATAGAGGAGGACAAAAAAGGAACGCAGTCTCTGTCTGAGAGCTCACATTTATGGGAATGGGGTCCGATAGCATTGGAGAAGAGGCAGGGTTATCCCACACGTAGACTGCCATGGAGTCTGTCAGCAAACATAGATAAAGGCTACCAATGACATATAAAAACACTAAAAATGTTTTAGCACTTGAGAAATAAATAATGGGAAGACTTATTAAAACTTGATCTATTTCTCTAAAAGTTTTTTTTGTGGCTTTTGCTATATGTTTATTACACAGAATTAGTTGATCATTAATATCGATTTTTAACGAGATTTGTTATGTTTTTTTATATGAGCCCAGTATTTATGCATATGTTGGGAGCGCAGCGCTTTATTAGTTGCATTTTTCATACTACAAAATGTATCACTTGATCCTTAATCTACTTTTTTGAATAAGTCTGTTCATCTCTACCCGCACTCTCTTTGAATTATCCATGACCAGTGCTTAGATTCGTATTGTGTGCAGTCCTCTTAAATTCTACTTTTGGCTTTTCCAGGTGACAGAGTTTAAAATCACCGAAAATAAAGACCTCGGAGAGCTCCTGTTTATTAGGCTGTCCTTGGAGCGCTACCTAAATTTCCATCTGGACCCCTGGTACTGCAATTATGTCACTGTGACCTGTCCCAAAGGCCAACTCTACCAATTCCCATTGTATCAGTGGATATTAAAATCTGTGGAGATCCCAGAAGGGAAGGGTGAGATATGACTTTATCATTCTTATTATTATATTGGAATTCTATTTAACTATCTCTTCTGTGTATTTCATTTTCCATGTGAGGCAGATGTGAAATATTATTACCAAACATTAATGTTATGAGTTTAATTGTGGAGATCCTTAAAGCTCTACTAAAGTTCAAATAAGCTCCCTGCAAAAGAAGATGAATTATTCTTACCTCTCTAATGCCGTGTACACACGAGCAGAGTTCTCGTCGGACTGAACTCTGACAGTCTTTCCGACGGGAAACAGACTTGCCTACACACGATCACATCAAAGTCTATTCGTTTAACGCGATGACGTATGACGGGACTAGAAAAAGGAAGTTTAATAGCCAGTAGCCAATAGCTGCCCTTGCGTTGTTCTTGGTCCTTCAGAATAGCATACACACGAGCGGTTTTCAGGATAGTAACTGAGTCCGTCTGAAAGATTTGAAACATGTTCTATTTCTAGGTCCATCAGAATTTTCGAATGCAAAAGTCCGATGAAGCCCACATACAATCGGAATGTCCGACGGGATAGTTCCGTTGGACTTTTTCTGCCGGAGAGTCCGGTTGTGTGTACGTGGCATAACAGCCCATAGCAGCATGTGCACAGCATATGTGCACTTTTAAACATTCATACTTTATTTCTTACTTTTTGCATTTTTTTTTTGCATTCATACTTTTGCACACGCATTTCACTTTCAATCAAGGGAGGAGTGCAGCAAATTTGGCTTGGTGTAGTTTTGTCATGGGCAGTGGAGGAGGGGGAGATGGATGGTAGAGGGCTTTACTTATTTTTTACCTTGCACTTTGGACCCCTGCATTATGTACATTATTCACACTTGAGCGTTATGCACTTGTAACCCAGAGCAGTCTATGCCCGGGTCCTATTTAACTATACCCATTTAAGCCCCTCCCACTGTTCTCGCTGTGCAATTTGTCCTTCCCCACCCATCGGTATGGTGTACTATGTGTGCTTCTATTGGCTTTGTCTTCTATTTCGCACTACCCCCATTTGGCCCAACAATGGACATCTCTTCCATAGTAATGTTTGGAGATTCTTTTGCGCATGTGTAGAAAAAGCAGATCCTGGTTTTGAGGCTTTTGGAAACTAGGATGTATGTGGAGAGAGTGGAGACTTGGGGGGGTTTGCTGGAGGGAAGGGGCGGCGTTTATAAGAAAGGTTTTTATAATTAAGTAATTAAGTATATTCATAGTTCCACCCATGACATAGTACTACAGTTTATTAACACAACAACCAGTTATAAGTCCTCTTTATTTTAATAACTGCACCATACTGGGAATATCTGATACCAAGCTGCTATGGGGTACAGTGAAATTTAGGTATTTGCGTATCTGATTGTCAGGAAGGGCATGCCAGTAGACAACATGGTCCCTCTGGGAAGACTTCACAGGCAAATTCAGGCTTCCTCTTGTAGACATAGCAATTTGGCTAATACTTATGCGCATGCATAGGTGCGCATACACGTGCTCATGGGCGTGCTCACGTGCATTTGTGAGTGATGTTGGCGCCAAAGTAGCTATTTAAACTGTGCCAGTGCTCAGAATCAGTGCTGCCCTGTCTTCAGCCTGTCCTGTATCCTGTGACCCTGTCATTCTGCACCATCGTTCCAGTGTCTGACCCGGCTAGGCTGACATCTCTCGCCAAACTCCACTTGCACTGACCCTGGCTTGTCCTTGACCACCTCTTCTGCCTGCACCTGCTTGCTTCTGTTCCACTGATTGGCTCCTGACTTGGCTTGTACCCTGACCATGCTCTTGCCAGCCCCTGTGTACCTGATCTGTCCTGCCAGTGCATGACCTGGCCTGCCTGACTCTGCTAATCTTCCTGTTGTTTCCAGTACTTGCCTTACATCCTGCTGAGCCTGCTGTTCTACAGTCTGCTCCTGCTGTATTTCTCACCTGCCCACTGTAGCCAGTATCAGCCTGCTTCAGTCTGCCACCCACCATCTGTCTACCAGCCGGCCTGCTTCACTAAAGACTGTTGATGACTTCTCCTGCCTAGCGTGGATACCTGCTCTGCTACTAGCAAGACCTACAGGCACTAGTGCCACTTTGCACTCCTGTGCCTTCTGTCCACCCTACCAGGTACCCGAGTCTCAGGTGTAAGAGAGGCCTTCCTCATCATTTCAAGCTCTGCTACCAGGTACTGATGCTGCAGAGCCCAAACATCAATAGCACTCTAGAGCTCAGTGTTAATTGGGATTGGCTGTTTGGTACTTCTATCATGGGGGTGTCAAATTCAATTTATTCGTGGGACGCATCAGCATTGTGGTTGTCCTCAAAATGGCCTGTTGTATCTGGAAGACTATAAAAATGTATCCAGGGCTTTTTTTCTCAGAGAATAGGTGCTCAGCCACACCCCCACCGCCAAACCGCATTGAACTGTGGGTGTGTCCAAATTACAGTAACAGTGGGAAGACCTTAACCACTTCAGCCCCGAAAGGATTTCCCCCCTTAATGACCAGGCCATTTTTTGCAATTCGGCACTGCGTCGCTTAAACTAACAATTGCGCGGTCGTGCGACGCTGTACCCAAACAAAATTGACGTCCTTTTTTTTCCCACAAATAGAGCTTTCTTTTGGTGGTATTTGATCACCTCCCACCTCCTGCATTTTTTTTTTTTTTGCGCTATAAACAAAAAAACAGTGACAATTTTGAAAAAAAAAAAAAAACAATATTTTATACTTTTTGCTATAATAAATACCCCCCCAAAAAAGTAAAAAAAAATGTCTTCATCAGTTTACGCCAATATATATTCTTCTACATATTTTTAGTAAAAAAAATTGCAGTAATCATATATTGATTGGTTTGCGCAAAAGTTATAGTGTCTACAAAATAGGGGATAGATTTATGTCATTTTTATTCATTTTTTTACTAGTAATGGCAGTGATCTGCGATTTTTAGCGGCATTGCGGTGGACACATCAGACACTTTTGACACCATTGATATTTATACAGCGATCAGAGCTATAAAAATGCACTGATTACTGTGTAAATGTCACTGGTAGGAAAGGGGTTAACACTAGGGGGGCGATCAAGGGTGTAAATGTGTTCTCTTGTGTGTGTTTCTAACTGTGGGGGTATGTGACTAACTAGAGGAGGAGACAGATCGTTGTTCCTACTTAGATACACACACACATCCCTGTTCTGGCTCTCTCTCTTTCTCTTTCTCTCTCTCTCTCTCTCTCTTTCTTTTTGGTCTGATCTATATAGTTGTATATAAAATGCACTTTTTATCTATCAAAAAAGATTTTCCCGGCGCTAAACCTTTCATCTGATTTCTAAATTGCTGCATTTGTAAATTCTAAAAGCCAATATAAAAGAATAGTGGTGGTAAAAAAAAGCACTTGTGTGTTCAACCAATCTTGTTTTTTTGTACAATTCTCCTTTAAGGGGCGTGGCAAGGGGTGTGTCCTATGCCTGTATGAGGTGTCTCTCATTCCCATCTCAAAAAGTTGGGAGGTGTGCACATGTGCTCTATCAGATTTATGGGCTAAACGGGGGTATTGCAGTAGCAAATATGTGAATTTATAACCTCTTCTGTTTCAGGTATTGTGATAACTAAGAATACTCCCCCTGTTATCCAGCAACAAAGACAATTAGAATTGGGGATAAAAAGAGAAACCCACAAGTAAGTGATCAGCACATCCATTCTATCTCTGTGTGGTGAGAGGGGGTTGTCCATTGGAGCAGGGGTGTCAAACTCAACTTCATCGTGGGCCACATCAGCACCATGATTGTCCTCAAAAGGGCTGGTTGTATCTGTAAGATTAGATGTCCAGCGCATCCCCTCCCCTTACATTAGATGTCAAGAGCTACCCCACCATCAGAAGTTGAGTCCCCCACTCTCCCTTACATCACAGTGCACCCCCTTTCCTTATGTTGCTGCTGGGAAGAAGCTGGATGCATTGCTTGAAAGCAGAAAGTAGGGGTCTGGATGAGGACCAGAGGAGGGCTGGAGCTCTCCTGCAGCTGCAGGAGAGGTGTGAGGGCCACATGAAATGGCCTGGATGGCCTTGTGTTTGACACCTGTGCAATAGAGGATATTTTATTTGGATTGTTTATTTTCACACTCTTATATTGCTTATGATAAAGTTGTCTTCTACTTCAGCCTTTCTGCTAATTGTGTAATCTTTATTTAAATAAGAATTACAGGTTTGATCAATTTTATGGCTTGATGCACTCTGAAGACAGGAGGTCGGCCGCTCCGCACGGGCGCCATTCAGAGAATGCTTTGCATTTTCTGAATGAATGCAAAGCATTCTCTGATTGGGCAAGGTGGAGAGTATAACATCACTGCCAGGCCTCTCCACCACGTCTAATCAGACAATGCTTTGCATTCATTTTGAAATTCCAAAGCATTTTCCCGAATCACGAGCTTGCTGAGAGGCTGACCTCCTGTGGTTTTTTTTTTAAGTTTTTATTGAGATATATAAAAAACATAAATATTGATAATATTGTAAGAACATTTTTCAGAGTAATTTTAGGTAGACAAGGTAATTTAGGAGTTGTAGATATACATGTCAGGATGAGATTATTATTATTATACAGGATTTATATAGCGCCAACAGTATACGCATCGCTTTACAATTTAAAGGAGACAATACAGTTACAATACAATAAAATACAAGAGGATTAAGAGGCTCAGAAGAGCTTACAATCTAATAGGGTGCGGCAGGTGGCACAAAAGGTTGTAACTGTGGGGAATGAGCTGATGGAAGTGGTAAAAGATTAGTTGGAGACGTGATAGGCTTTCCTTGAAGAGATGAGTTTTCAGGGATCGCCTGAAGGTAGAAGAGTAGGGAATAGCCGGACCAGTGGAGGTAGCGAGTTCCAGAGGATGGGAGAGGCTCTGGAGAAATCCTGGAGACGAGCATGGGAGGAGATAACCAAAGCAAGTAAACATAGGACAACTGGGCACAACTCCTCTGAGTTTGATGATGGAGGTTCATAGTATGAGAACGAGTATTGATCAAAGTTGGCTAATTCTCCAGGAGGGAGTGCTGAGAGCATGAAAGTTTGCTATTTGGAATAAAAGCGAGCTCTGGAGTTTTCCTGCTTGAAATCGGTGTTGAGTCGATTCTTGGATAACCTCCTGTGTTTACAAGACATCAGGCTGACCATTCAGCAAGGGACCTGGAAGCAAGTGGAGATCACTGGAGTGGCGCTGTCAACTTAAGTGATTTCCAGCTTCCAGGGGCATTGGCCAGGTATGGTATATACAAGCTGGACCAGTGTAACTAGGTAAAAATATTAGGGCTAGGGAAATTAACTAATAATTCCTTGATTAATCGTTAATTTTTTTGATCTATCAAAATTCTTTTGATTGGTACACCCCTCTCCGCTGGCTTCCAGCTCTTCAGGGAGTTCCGTCGGAGATCCGGTGACATCACGGACATCGACATCACCGGACTCCTCCCCCCTTCCCCAAGTGCCTCTGTCTGCTAACAAAGGGAAGGGGGGAGGAGACCGGTGACGTTGATGTCTGTGACGTCACCAGACAGCCTGGACAGTGATGGTAAATATGATAAATATGGATGTGGTTAACTGGGATCATTCAGTGAGCTAAGTGTAGGCAAATTTGATAACCTCCGTTTTTAACATTGTTGTCCTTAGAGGCTGATAAGGCTGAGGCTGATAAGCTGTGATATTTTTGCCGTATGGATCGGCTTCTGCTGTTGCCATGACGGCAGCGCTTGCTTTTGATTGATGTGTGACATCCTAGCCTTGCCCTTAGGCTGTTGCTATAACAACGGTGCTTTTTAAATAGACTGTAGGGTGACGCCATAGCCCCGCCCCACTGAGAAAGTTCTGATTGAACGTAACGCGTATGGGGGAGGAGCTACGCATGACATCACCCCCTACTGCCCTACGGAACTAACACGATTGTTGGCTTTACATGCTGTGTTTTTATCATCTTTATGTGAGTAGTTTGTGTTTTGAACACAAAAATTAAATCTTATACTTAAGCGGTGAGCACTTAGATCTTTTCTTTCTACCCATGACCCGGCGTCCTTGCTGAGATCTAAAGAGACGTGAGAGAAGTTTATGGTCCGTGTTAACCCTTTTGATACCCGCTTGCATGACCACCCGTTTGCACAGGGGTAACTTGTGGATCTGGCTGTTTATCGTCTCTCCGGACTGCTATTTCATCTCTCTATTTGCCTTCAGATTTATTATTTGTTCTGTTGTTTGTGCTAGGAGGGGTGATTTTTTTTTTTTTTGGGGGGGGGGGGGCATTTGTGCTGGGGAAATTTGGGGGATGGGGGACAAAGATTTGTTCTGGAAGGGGGGATTTCAGCAGGGGGCAGATTTGTACTTGGAGGAGGGGGAATGCTTAGGGGGTAAGCATGCAGATTAGTGCTCAATTATTTTTTTTTTGGGGGGGTTGCTGACACATAATGCTCATACATCTTGGGGGGAGGGGCAGTTTGGCATGCTCGCCCAGGGGCTCTAGATGACCTTGTCCCAGCACTGACTGCATCATAAACAGTTGTCATTAAAAAAATGAGTTTCATGTTTTTAAAACCTTTGCTAACCTCTGCCCCTTTTGCACCAGGGAAAAATTTGTTTCAGTTTTTGTTAAGTTAATCATTTTGTTTTGTCATTGTCGTTATGTTAAAATGATTTGTTTTTGGAATTCTTTTTGTATTTTCGGATTTATTTTGTATGTTTTGTGAGATTGGTTATATTCATTTTAATGTTTTAATATTTTATTTCAGGAGATTACTTGTGTATGCACTTTGAGTAATCCCTGCTAGATCAACCCACAAATAGAAATGGAATCAGCTGATTTTTTTTTTTTTTTTTTAATTTTTATAGTAATGAAAAATATATATGCAAACTAAAAATGAATGGATCTGAAAGAATGAATGGAATGAAATTATTTTCAGATTTATTCATTATGTTATGATTCAGAGATGAATCCACCACACCACCTCCATACAATAAGTAGGAATCATCTTCTTATTTCTCTTTTATACCTTGCTGTATTTATTGCAATATGCTTCTACAATTTTTATAAATGTTAATGCAACAGAAAAACAAAATGGATCCTGAATGAATTAGTTACCGTATATACTCGAGTATAAGCCGAGTTTTACAGCACATTTTTTGCTGCTTATACTCGAGTCACTGCCGATCTGCCTACCTGATCAGCGTGTCATGCAGTCAGACGGTGGCCATTCCAGTGTACAAAAGCTGCGCCTCCTCCTCGTCTGTGATAGGGGAACACTCAGTTTCCCGGCAGTGAGTCAGTGTTCCGCCCATCACGGACGTCCTCTCATCCTCATCCCACGGATGAGGATGAGAGGATGTCCATGATAGGCTGCACACTGACTGCTGGGAAACTGAGTGTTCCGCCTATTACAGATGAGGACGAGGAGGAGGCGCAGCTTTTGTACACTGGAATGGCCACCGTCTGACTGCATGACACGCTGATCAGGTAGGCAGATCGGCACAGGAAGGCTGCAATGGGCACAGGGAGGTTGCAGATCGGCACAGGGAGGCTGCAATAGACAGTGAGGCATGCAATGGACACAGTGAGGCATGCAATGGACACAGTGAGGCATGCAATGGACACAGTGAGGCATGCAATGGACACAGTGAGGCATGCAATGGACACAGTGAGGCATGCAATGGACACAGTGAGGCATGCAATGGACACAGTGAGGCATGCAATGGACACAGTGAGGTATGCAATGGACACAGTGAGGTATGCAATGGACACAGTGAGGTATGCAATGGACACAGGGAGGTATGCAATGGACACAGTGAGGCATGCAGCTGCAAATGGGCATTTTGGACCCTCTCTTCCACTTACAGTAGCTGCTGCATTTCTCACCCTAGGCTTATACTCGAGTCAATACGTTTTTCCCATTTTTTTTGTGGTAAATTAGGTGCCTCGGCTTATACTCGGGGCGGCTTATACTTGAGTATATACGATATGTCATACTTTATATCCAAATGAAACAAATGAATTTCATTGTTGCTTATAATTTATTTTGGATTGGTTGAAATTCATTACTATTGTGATTTGGAAATTTATATACCTTATTTATCGGCGTATAACACGCGCCAGCTTATAACACGCACCCCAAGTTTAGGAGGGAAGTTTAAGGAAAACAACTTTTCGGAGGGAAGTTTAAGGTAAAAAAACTTACATTTAAATGCCCATCAATGCAGCCTTATCAGTGTGCATCTGCAGCCTTGTCCATCATTGCAGCCTTGCCCAATGTTCATCTGCAGCCTTGCCCAATGTCCATTTGCAGCCTTGCCCAGTGCCTCTACAGCCTTGCCCAGTGCCTCTGCAGCCTTGCCCAGTGCCTCTGCAGCCTTGTCCATCTGCAGTCTTGCCCAGTGCCTCTGCAGCCTTGCCCAGTGCCTCTGCAGCCTTGTCCATCTGCAGTTTTGCCGGCTGCCTCTGCAGCCTTGCCCAGTGCCTCTGCAGCCTTGTCCATCTGCAGTCTTGCCCAGTGCCTCTGCAGCCTTGCCCAGTGCCTCTGCAGCCTTGTCCATCTGCAGTTTTGCCGGCTGCCTCTGCAGCCTTGCCCAGTGCCTCTGCAGCCTTGCCCAGTGCCTCTGCAGCCTTGTCCATCTGCAGCCTTGCCCAGTGCCTCTGCAGCCTTGCCCAGTGCCTCTGCAGCCTTGTCCAGTGCCTCTGCAGCCTTGTCCATCTGCAGCCTTGCCCAGTGCCTCTGCAGCCTTTCCCAGTGCCTCTGCAGCCTTGTCCATCTGCAGTCTTGCCCAGTGCCTCTGCAGCCTTGTCCATCTGCAGCCTTGCCCAGTGCTTTTGCAGCCTTGCCCAGTGCCTCTGCAGCCTTGCCCAGTACCTCTGCAGCCTTGCCCAGTGCCTCTGCAGCCTTGCCCAGTGCCTCTGCAGCCTTGCCCAGTGCCTCTGCAGCCTTGCCCAGTGCCTCTGCAGCCTTGCCCAGTGCCTCTGCAGCCTTGCCCAGTGCCTCTGCAGCCTTTCCCAGTGCCTCTGCAGCCTTGTCCATCTGCAGTCTTGCCCAGTGCCTCTGCAGCCTTGCCCAGTGCCTCTGCAGCCTTGTCCATCTGCAGCCTTGCCCAGTGCTTTTGCAGCCTTGCCCAGTGCCTCTGCAGCCTTGCCCATCTGCAGCCTTGCCCATCTGCAGCCTTGCCCAGTGTCCATCTGCAGTCTTGCCCAGTGCCTCTGCAGCATTGCCCAGTGCCTCTGCAGCCTAGCCCAGTGTCCATCTGCAGCATTGCCCAGTGTCCATCTGCAGCATTGCCCAGTGTCCATCTGCAGCATTGCCCAGTGTCCATCTGCAGCATTGCCCAGTGTCCATCTGCAGCATTGCCCAGTGTCCAATCACAGCATTGCCCAGTGCCTCTGCAGCATTGCCCAGTGCCTCTGCAGCCTTGCCCAGTGCCTTTGCAGCCTTGTCCATCTGCAGCCTTGCCCAGTGCCTTTGCAGCCTAGCCAGTCATTTTGCAGCATTACCCAGCCGCTGATTATTTAAAATCGGCGATCTTCGCTGACTGTGAGCGGAGTGCTGGCGAGATACATAAAGCCGAGTGTACTCGGCTCCGCTCGGCTCCTCTCGCAGTCCCGCCCATCTCCACTGATTGCGAGAGGAGAGGAGCGAGCAGCGCCGACTAACACAAAGCGGAGTGTACTTCGGCTCCTCTCGCAGTCCCGCCCCTGACTGTGAGTAGAGCCGAGAATAGACGAGTACACTCGGCTATGTGTATATCGCTGGCACTCGCTCCGCTCCCCTCACAATCAGCAGAGATCGGTGGGGATCGCATTTAACATGCACCTACGATTTTCCCCTGATTTTAAGGGGAAAAAAGTGCGTCTTATACGCTGATAAATACGGTACTTCTGAATCTCTGAACAACAAAAATTTTGGCTGAATTTCTATTCCTAACAAAATGAATCGCACATGTCTGGTGTATATGCACTCGTTCTAATGATGGCTGTATGGCATTTCTCAGGGTAACTTTCTTGATGGTGACAATAGTGGACTATATCTGCATAATGTGTGTAAAAATGGCCACTTGTAGTCCCCATCAGAAGCCCGTGTCACAGGGTGATAATACCAGACATCCCAAGTCTCCCTCGAGGTGCGGGAGCCTCCGACATTTCGGAGGGCGGCTCCCGGACACCAGCAAGTGCTGCCCGATATCCTGGCTGCGGGGCTAATCCTGGATGGTCCCCTGGTTCACAACCGGTGATGATCGGTGCAGCAGAAGGGACAGCTGTGAACACCAATCTCCCTGTATAGCTGACAGCCGCTTCTCATTCTCTCCCTCCCGCGGCTGTCAGCTACAAAGCTATTCAGGGAGATCGGTGATCATCTTCCCCAACTGTTCCCTGTATCCTTCTCTTCCAGCCCCCCTCCATGTCCTTCACCCCCCTTCTTCTCCAGCTCCCCTCTGTGTCTTTCACCCCCCCTTCTTCTCCAGCTCCCTGTCCTCCTCCACCACCCCCCCTCCGTGTCCTTCACCCCCCTTCTTCTCCAGCTCCCCTCTGTGTCCTTCACCCCTCCTCCGTGTCCTTCACCCCCCTTCTTCTCCAGCTCCCCTCTGTGTCCTTCACCCCCTTCTTCTCCAGCTCCCTGTCCTCCTCCTCCACCCCCCTCCGTGTCCTTCACCCCCTTCTTCTCCGGCTTTCTGTCCTCCTCCTCCACCCCCCCCTCCGTGTCCTTCACCCCCCCTTCTTCTCCAGCCCCCTCTGTGTCCTTCACCCCCCCTTCTTCTCCGGCTCCCTGTCCTCCTCCTCCACCCCCATCCGTGTCCTTCACCCCCTTCTTCTCCAGCTCCCCTCTGTGTCCTTCACCCCCCCTTCTTCCCCGGCTCCCTGTCCTCCTCCTCCACCCCCCCTCTGTGTCCTTCACCCCCCCTTTTCTCTGGCTCCCTGTCCTCCTCCGCCCCCCCCCTCATCCCCCGCAGCCGGCTTCCCTCCTCTCCTCTCCTGCCGGCTGTGGGGATCTGTCAGGATAGCGAGTGGGGGAAGGGAGCCCATGGGGGAAGTCAGGCCCCTGACTTTTCTGAATTGGACACAGTGAGTGAGATCGCTCCTGTGTCCGGTGAAAACTGAGCAGAGTAAACTGTGTGTTACTCTGCTCAGTTTATGAATGGAGAGGAGCCGCTGTCTTCCATCCATTCATCTTCAATGCTGAGAAAGGGACTGGGGAATCTGTGTCCTCAGTCCCTTTCCCTGTCTCAAAAAGGAGATGTCAGGGGTCTGCATTATACCCCTGATATCTCACCAAAGCCCCCCAACAGGGTTGATTAAAAAAAATGCAAAAAATATTTTAAAAAAATGCAATTGTAAACAAAAATTATAAAAAAATTAAATTATAAAAAAATATATAAAATAAAATAAAAATACTGACACCACCCCCTTGCCCTATCAACACCGTCCACTGTCCCAACCCCCTCCCCCCAAAAAGCATTGTGAACAAAAAATAAATAAAAACATTTAATTGTAAAAAAACAATATGTAAAAATAAAAACTACTGACACCATCCACTGCCCTACTGACACCATCACCGCCACATACTCTCTACCCTTCCCCAGAAGCACTGTGAAAAAAATATTAAAAAAAAAATGATTTAAAGAAAATAAGAAACAACAAAATTGTAAAAAATAGAGAAAATAATAAAAACAAAAAACTAACGACACACTGCTCTACTGACACTGTCCACTACACCACCCCCACCCCCGAGCATTGTGAAAAACAAAAAATAAAAAAGTAAAATGTAAAAAAAAATTAAAAAATACAATTGTAAAAAAATATTAATAAAAATAAATAACTACTGACACCGTCCTGCAGATTACTTACACATTACACTACTCACCGCTGTACACTCCACACGACTCACATGCACATACTACCCACCGCCATACACGCCAAACTGTATATTCCCTATTTAACATTACTACATTCTGCACTACGTAAGTCATCTCAGACTCTATTAAACCACACCCCATTTAAAAAAAAACAGATTGGATAGTCAAGGAGATACCGTCTGTGACGATAATCCGATGGGAGGGGAGTGTACCAATATCTTAACAGAAGTAATAATAATATAAACACTCTACCCACCCAGGTGCAAGGGGTCTGTTGCCTATAGCCCAGGTAATTGAATAGTAATGAGGCTATTGAAGCAAGTTCCTCTGAATCAAACCAATGATATAAACAAAATTCCGGGAACGGGAAGAAAGCAGGAAAGAAGCCCAAAGGGCTGGAAAAGATTCTTCAAAGAGGAACACCCATAGAATATAATAAACAGAACTCTTTATTTAGAAAAAACAAAAAATTACACCCACAATAAATTTAATGAGATATCACATTACCTCCGCCATCAATTAAAAAATTAAAGTGGATGTAAACCTGAATTTTTTTTTTTTTTTTTTTTTATCATACTGTAGAGTATAAGATTTCCTATCATTTGAGCCCAGTCTTGCCACACAGAGTTAATCCATCTCTGAGCAATCCTCTTTTATTGTTCAGTGAGATAAAACTTGACAAACTGAGAAAAACTTTGTCAAATCCTCCCCCTTGCTGTGAGTGACAGCCTAAGACATGCATTATTTTTTAATTCCCGCCCCCCACTCCTTTCTTCAGCAGCTCTGCAAGGATTGGCTGTTCCACACCTCACCATGATTTGACATGCTGAAGTCATGTGGTTACTTTCCTGTCTTTTCACTGGATGTTAGAGATCATAGCAGAAGTTCAGTGTAAGAAATATACAGGAGAAAATGCATATTGACGAGTGTAGAGGTGGGCGGGGAGTCTACTGACATCACGACTCCACCCACCATGCTCCAGACAACAGACCCCGCCCACAGAATCTGCAGTTTTTCGGGTCTAATAACAGACAGAGGGGAGACATTTGACAGGTAAAAAGATACATGCAGGAGGCATGTACAGTATATCCTTATAGATAACCCCTATGGTAGTAGTTTATAAAGGATGACATTGGGTTTACATCCACTTTAATGAATAATGTTATCATAGACAGGCGATCACCACGGACAACACCCCTCAGTCATACAAACATTCACCCACTATTAGAAGCTGATACTATAAACTGAAGAAAAATAATGCGATGATAGGCTGTAATAAGCTAAATAAATAAAGAAAAAAATCTTCACTTCACGGAGAGCAATTTTGGTTAGTACACCAAATAATGCAGAGCCTGTCCTGATGCAGTACCTCAAGGGGAGCAGACAAAAATATGAGCAGGGGGCTGCAGAAATGATCTCGGATGATAATAAAGGTCCCCCTATATGGAAACAGTTATGGACACTTAACACTTGACATTGTCTGGATATACTTAGCTGGAACCTCTAAAGGGATATTTATCTGCGGGTGTTCAACATATCACTTACCCTTGTACCTGTGAGTATGTGCTTCAGCTATGATAATGAAGTAAGTTTCCATTCAAGCCTTCTTACACAGATTGTCACAAGGGAAGGAATTTTACCCCCCTATTAATCTGCTCTCCTCACCAAATAAGCTCACATATTCAATAGTGCTGCTGCATCATGTTTTTCTACCGTCCATAACCGTTTCCATATAAGGGGACCTTTATTCTCATCCGAGATCATTTCTGCAGCCCCCTGCTCATATTTTTGTCTGCTCCCCTTGAGGTACTGCATCAGGACAGGCTCTGCATTATTTGGTGTACTAACCAAAATTGCTCTCCGTGAAGTGAAGATTTTTTTCTTTATTTATTTAGCTTATTACAGCCTATCGTCGCATTATTTTTCTTCAGTTTATAGTATCAGCTGCTAATAGTGGGTGAATGTTTGTATGACTGAGGGGTGTTGTCCGTGGTGATCGCCTGTCTATGATAACGGTATCATTAATTTTAAATTTATGGCGGAGATATTGTGATATCTCATTATATTCATTGTGGGTGTCATTTTTTTTTTTTCTAAATAAAAAAGTCTGTTTGTTATATTCTATTGGTACCTCTTTGAAAAATGCTTTCCAGCCCCTTGGGCTTCTTTACTGCTTTTTTTTTTTTTCCCGTTCCCGTTTCCCGTTCTTTACTGCTTTTTTCCTGTTCCTGGAATTTTGTTCACACCCCATTTAGGCCACACCCCATTTAAGCCATGCCCAACATGTAGCACAGTTTAAACCACGCCCACCTCCCTGAAATTCGTTTTTACAGGTTGGGATGTCTGTATTACAGGAGCGCAATTGGAAGACAGGGACAGAGTGACACCCTATAACACACCTAATAACCTCTGATTGGCAATCATACTGATCAATCACTATGTAGCCTGCCCGTGTGTTTTTTTTCTTTTTTCTTTTTTTCTCCTCTTGACTATAGAAAAAGATACATTGTATCTCTTTCACCTTGCTGGAAGAGAAAAATGTAAACAAATAAAACAAAGAACAGTACTTGTAAAGAAAAACAAAACAAAAAAAACTCAAGCTAGATTTAACTACTTGCTTACTGGGCACTTAAACTTGAATGACAATTGCGCGGTCATACAACACTGTACTCAAATGAAATTTATATTGTTTTTTTTCCCACAAATAGAGCTTTCTTTTGGTGGTATTTGATCAGCTCTGCGGTTTTTATATTTTGTTAAAAAAATTGAAAGAGACCGAATTTTTTTTTAGAATTTGAATTTTGCAAACAGGTAATTTTTCTCATTCATTGATGTACGCTGATGAGGCGGCACTGATGGGCACCGATAGGTGGCAGTGATGGGCACTGATGGGTGGCAATAATGGTCACTGATTGCTTACACTGATAGGCAGCACTGGTGGGCATTGATAGGTGGCACTTGTGGGCATTGATAGGTGGCACTGGTGGGCACTGGCAGGTGGCACTGGAAGGGGGTACTGGTGGGCACAGATGAGGCAGATGTGCCTCCTTCCTCTTCGGGACCGATGTCCCTTTAACAGAAGCCGGTGATCGGCTTATTTTTCCTCCTCACGCTGTCAGTGTGAGGAGAAAAAAAAAACAATTACCAAGCTTTTGTTTACATCATGTGATCAGCTGTCATTGGCTGACAGCTGATCACATGGTAAGGGGCTGGGATCGGACCCTTACTCGGATTGGTGATCACCCGAGTCTCCGTGACTCAGTGATCACAGCACGCGCCCTGCAGGGTGCGTGCACAGGGGAGGACGTCCTATGTCGGCCTCCCAGAAATTGAGGTCTGCCGTGCTGTGGCCGTCATTCGGATATAGCGCGGACGTCAAGTGGTTAAGTATAACTAAAGTCACAACATTTTTTTTTAGTTTTGGATAGAGTAGAGAGGGATTAGAACACCTGTCAGTTTTTATTGCTGTCTGTGCATCCACTAGGGAGATTCACCCCTCTCTATTTGTCCTGTTTACCATTATCATTGAAAGTGAGAGTAAAGAAAATCCTATATTTTGGGTTGTCCCCAGAAAAGTAATAAAGGGGAAATCTTCCAATGGGGTCACTAGAGGGGGTCCCCTAGTTACAAACATCCGACTTACAAACGACTCCTACTTACAAACGGAGGGAGACAACAGGAAGTGAGAGGAAATCTACCCCTAGGAAGGGAAATTCACTCCTGTAAGAGCTATTATGGGGAAAAGGTACCTCACCTGATGCTTTATCACCAAGGCTTGTTTCCACAACAACCCAAAATTTTCAAAATCCAATTGTCATTGGGACAGAAAATGAGGTGAAATAATCTGAACAGGTGCACAAACAGCAAAACAAATGTTACAGGGGTGTTAACCCTTCCCTATGCTATCCAAAAAGCTTAAAAATAGATTTTTTGGCTGGAGCTACACTTAAAAAATGTACCTGTTCCAACTTACAAACATATTCAACTTAAGAACAAACCTACAGTCCCCAACTTGTTTGTAACCCGGGGACCCCCTGTAGTTCTGATATTCTGAAGGATATTCTTAATTTGCAGGGATTTCCTCTCAGTTCCTGTTTGGATAATGGAACAAGAAGTAAAGGGAAATTTCTGCAATGGGACACAGATGGCAAAAAAAAAAATCTGACAGGGGTTATAACCCTCCCTTGCTCTATCCAAAATGGAAAAAAAAAATGTTTTGCCTATAGTTGACCACTTAACGACCAGCCACCGTCGTTATATGTCAGTACTTTGACGTGGAATACCATTGTTATGGCAGCACATAGCTGCCATGACACCGGTATCCTCTTAAACGCCCGGCGGCTGGCTTTCAGATAAAAGTGGTCTCTTCGGTGGATTTGCTGCAAGATCACTTTTATCGGTGGCGGGAGAGCTGCCCCCCCTTCCACCACGCTTCGGTCGTCTCTGCCACTTACCGGAGCCGTCGGTAGAGGCGGAGACGATTGGGTCTTCTCCCCTGTGAGACTGGATGCCTAGTGAGGGAATGATGGCCCCCCACTCGGCTCTACAACATTGGATGACGGAAGCGATGTCAAACGTCACTTCCACCCGATGCTCTTTTTTATTGCATTTTAGTGTAAATATGAGATCTGAGGTCTTTTTGACCCCCCATCTCATATTTAAGAGGACCTGTCATGCTTTTTTTTCTATTACAACGGATGTTTACATTCCTTGTAATAGGAATAAAAGTGACTCAAACATTTTTTCAAAAAGGACAGTGTAAAAATAAAAAATAAATAGGAAAAAAAAAAATGTAAGTGCCCCGTCCCGCCAAGCTCGCGCGCAGAAGCGAACGCATATGTAAGTCGCGCTTACATATGAAAACGGTGTTCAAACCACACATCTGAGGTATCGCCTCGATCGGTAGAGCGATAATTCTAGTACTAGACGTCCTCTGTAATTTAAAACTGGTAACCTGTAGAAATTTTTAATGTCGCCAATGAAGATTTTTAAAATGCCAAAGATTTTGCTATTCCACGAGCGGGCACAATTTTTGAAGCATGACATGTTGGGTATTAATTTACTCAGCGTAACATTATCTTTTACAATATAGAAAAAAATTGGGCTAACTTTACTGTTGTCTTATTTTTTAATTCAAATTTGTATTTTTTCCACAAATTGCGCTTGTAAGACCGTTGCGCAAATATGCTGTGACATAAAGTATTGCAATTACCGCCATTTTATTCTCTAGGGTGTCTGAAGAAAATGTATAATGTTTGGGGGTTCTAAGTAATTTTCTAGCAAAAAAAAATGATTTTAACTTGTAAACAACAAATCTCAAAAAGAAGTTTGGTCCCCAAGTGGTTAAGGTTTAAATAAGTGTCAGAGTTAGAGTTTTGGCCAAGGATAGAGTCAAAGGTCATGGCCAGAGTCAAAAATTGATTTCAAAGGTCAGGTCTGTGTATTTTAGGTAGGAATATTTTTTTTTTTTTTTTAAAGCATTTTTTAAATTTAGTATCAGTGTCAGTTAGTGTCAGCGTGTTTTAGACAGGATAAAAAAAATGCAAATGCAAAATGCACACTTTTGTTTCTGGGCCTTACTATGGGGTACAAACCAGAAATAATATACAGTCAGGTCCATAAATATTGGGACATTGACACAATTTTAATCTTTTTGGCTCTATACACCACTACAATGGATTTGAAATGAAACAAACAAGATGTGCTTTAACTGCAGACTTTCAACTTTAATTTGAGGGTATTTACATCCAAATCAGGTGAACGGTGTAGGAATTACAACAGTTTGTATATGTGCCTCCTACTTTTTAAGGGACTAAAAGTAATGGGACAATTGGCTGCTCAGCTGTTCCATGGCCAGGTGTGTGTTATTCCCTCATTATCCCATTTACAAGGAGCAGATAAAAGGTCCAGAGTTCATTTCAAGTGTGCTATTTGCATTTGGAATCTGTTGCTGTCAACTCTCAATATGAGATCCAAAGAGCTGTCACTATCAGTGAAGCAAGCCATCATTAGGCTGAAAAAACAAAACAAACCCATCAGAGAGATAGCAAAAACATTAGGTGTGGCCAAATCAACTGTTTGGAACATCCTTAAAAAGAAAGAACGCACCAGTGAGCTCAACAACACCAAAAGACCCGGAAGACCACGGAAAACAACTGTGGTGGATGACCGAAGAATTCTTTCCCTGGTGAAGAAAACACCCTTCACAACAGTTGACCAGATCAAGAACACTCTCCAGGAGGTAGGTGTATGTGTGTCAAAGTCAACAATCAAGAGAAGACTTCACCAGAGTGAATACAGAGGGTTCACCACAAGATGTAAACCATTGGTGAGCCTCAAAAACAGGAAGGCCAGATTAGAGTTTGCCAAACAACATCTAAAAAAGCCTTCACAGTTCTGGAACAACATCCTATGGACAGATGAGATCAAGATCAACTTGTACCAGAGTGATGGGAAGAGAAGAGTATGGAGAAGGAAAGGAACTGCTCATGATCCAAAGCATACCACCTCATCAGTGAAGCATGGTGGTGGTAGTGTCATGGTATGGGCATGTATGGCTGCCAATGGAACTGGTTCTCTTGTATTTATTGATGATGTGACTGCTGACAAAAGCAGCATGATGAATTCTGAAGTGTTTTGGACAATATTATCTGCTCATATTCAGCAAAATGCTTCAGAACTCATTGGACGGCGCTTCATAGTGCAGATGGACAGTGACCCGAAGAATACTGCGAAAGCAACCAAAGAGTTTTTTAAGGGAAAGAAGTGGAATGTTATACAATGGCCAAGTCAATCACCTGACTTGAATCCGATTGAACATGCATTTCACTTGCTGAAGACAAAACTGAAGGGAAAATTCCCCAAGAACAAGCAGGAACTGAAGACAGTTGTGGTAGAGGCCTGGCAGAGCATCACCAGGGATGAAACCCAGCGTCTGGTGATGTCTATGGATTCCAGACTTCAGGCTGTAATTGACTGCAAAGGATTTGCAACCAGGTATTAAAAAGTTTGATGGATGATTGTTAATCTGTCCCATTACTGTTGTCATACAAACTGTTGTAATTCCTACACCGTTCACCTGATTTGGATGTAAATAAACTCAAATTAAAGCTGAAAGTCTGCAGTTAAAGCACATCTTGTTTGTTTCATTTCAAATCCATTGTAGTGGTGTATAGAGCCAAAAAGATAAGAATTGTGCCGATGTCTTAATATTTATGGACTGTATATATATATATGAGGTATCGCTGCAATCATCTAGAGCAGGAAAATTTATTTTGGATTGTTCTTGGGTGGTGGGTTATGGTAATAGAAAGAAATATACAGATTTAGATTTTAAAAAATGATTTGTTTTACTATTTTGTACCAGTTTTCTATGATAAAAAAAAAATATCGGGAGATACAGGTTATCATTTACCACCAAATAAAGCCCAATTTGTCCTGAAAAAAACAAGGTATAATTCATATGGATGCACTAAATAGTTGCGATAATATGTACATTTTTACAAATGCATATCAAAGTTGCAAAACTGCATTTAGTTAATTAGATTTGTTTTAGCTTTGTCGTGAAGGGGTTTAACCCGCTACTTTAGAATGGTAACTAAATACTGACTTGGTTCCTGTAACTGGACCTTTTAATAATAATAATATTCTATTATGTAGGTGGAAAGTTTATGCAGAAGGTGCCCCTCATTGCATTGATGTAGCCGATGATAAGCCGCTCAATCTGCCTCCTAACGACCAGTACTCCTTCCGGAAGCATGCCGATTTTCATTCTGCATCAAAATCCACGTATGTATCAAGCATCTGTTTCTCTGCAAAGAAATTCCAGACAATATAAAATTAACATTGATATCTAATTGACTTTCCTAATGTGTCAGGAAACCCACTGCCACTGATTCAGTACACTAAAGCAAAATATATCAATATAATCTCCAGTCTGTAGAAAACACGGAAATAGTGTCTAGTATCGTATTTTCTACAGTACAGTGGAACCCCGGATTATGAGCATAATCCGTTCCAGGAGAATGCTTGTAATCCAAAGTACTCGCATATCAAAGCGAGTTTCCCCATTGAAGTCAATGGAAACGAAAATAATTGTTCCTCATTGACTTCAATGGCATGCAATACCTCATGCGGCCAGAGGTGGGGGGGGGTGCCGGAGAGCCTCGGAAACGGCCGGAAAGGCCCGAGGAAACCTTGGCAAACCTCAAAAAGACTCAGTTCCCAAGGTTTGCCGAGGTATGCCAAGCTGTCCTTGGGCCTTTCCGTGCATTTCCGAATTGAGCCGATCGGCTGCGATCGGCTCCGGCGCCCCCCCCCACCTCAGGCCAAATGCAGTACTGCACACGCTTTGGCCTGAATCGTGCTCGTTTTGTGAGACAACACTCGCAAACCGAGTTACGATTTCTAAAAATGCAGTGCTTGTATTGCAAAACGCTCATTAACCGCGTTACTCGCAATCCGAGGTTCCACTGTATATGTATACTGTGTTCATGTGACTTTTTACTTGCTATGTATCACACTGAGATGACGGGTGGAGCAATCAGTAAATCTGACACATCCAGCAGATGTAAATGTAGGAAAGTTCCTTTGTTTTCCTGTGCCTGCACAGATCTGGTTGGCACTGTTGTGGTAACAAGGGTTGATAGGGAAGAAAAACATTCTAATTCAAAATGATAAAGACTTATGTAGCCCCCTGTTCCTAAAATACGGGGCTATGATGTAAACTTAGTTTTTGGCTGAGCTGTAAACAGCTCAGATTAATTGTACATAGTTTATTGGATTCTGTTCTAATCTTGACTGTGTTGTGCATTTCCCACTGTTGCCAGTAGGTGTCACTGGTACCACAGGGCAGTGTGAGATTAACAACAGGGTTGAGCTGTAATACATATCCTTTTCCAGAAACAGCCCAGTAGGAGGTTCCTGGCTGCTGTGCATTCTGGGAGAGGGTATTTATGGGAGAGACGCCATGTGCTTAGTTAGTCCTGACCTTGTGGCCCTCCAGGCCTGGTGGCTACGCCACTGCAAGCTGTGCAAGTAGGCCCAGAAGCCTGTCTGGGGTCTACTACAACTTCTGAGGTGGTCCTTGCCTGTTTGGAAGAAGCTGAGCCAAGCTGAGGGGATCCAGGGGAGGACCCTTGCTGGAGAGAGCCAGGATGAAGGCTGGTCTCTCAGATGGGTCTGGTAACTTACTTGGAGAATGCACCTACATCTAACCTACCCTCACAGTACTGCCGGGTCGGCTTAATGGTTCTGGTACTGTAAAGAAGCTGTTCTACATCCAACCTATCCTTACAGTACTGCCAGGTCGGCTTAAAGGTTCTGGTACTGGAAGCTGTTCTACAATCCAATCAAGGTAATTAATTCCTGGCTGCTAAGCCTGTGAGAGAGGCTTATCCAGACATCTTGCTGGTTGCTAGATCTGTGGCAGAGATCATCCCAACCATACAATATTTACTAAGAGAAAGCTGTGTTCAGTCCTTTATTCTGAAGTCTGTAAGTGATCTTCTACAAAAAAAGGTATCTGCAACTTCCCCTCAACCTCTTTACTGCTACTTCTTTAAAAGTTTCTTATTAAAGCTTGGAAAAATACTAAAGTGATTGGCGCCCATATTGTTCTAACTTCCCATTATAGCCATGGACTCAGCGGACTTACATTCACCCCAGGGCTCCCCGTATCTGGAGGTACTCTCTCTTCTTCCAGTATACCCAAGGGGGAGCTACACTTAATAAACAACACGTGATCAATGTTTTAAAATTGTAAAATGACAACAAAAATTCTGAAAAATAATAATCTTATTTACCAATGGAGGAGGTGCAGTTTTTGCTGATTGACATCCCATCACACTCATGAGCCACTCGCAATCCGAAGGTCATTATCATGTGGAAAGATACAGGGGAGAGGGAGAAGATGTCACTCAAAATGTTGGAGCTACCCCATAAGCCCATGAAAAGTCACTTTCAAATGAGAAACCAGGCACTGAGCAGGTTCTATACAGGCAGTCCCTGAGTTACGAACGACTCCTACTTACGAACAGCCTCAAACGCCAGCCAGTTGTGCTCCACGTGAGTCCTGGATACCTTTCAAGCACTTCCGGACACATCCCACACTGCCGTACTACGCCCCAGATAACATAACAAGCGCCCGGAACATCCCACATCCGTGCACAGGGGGCAGTTACACTTACAAACGCAGTGTTCCGATCGGAAGTTACACTTACAAACGCAGTGTTCCGATCGGAAGTTACACTTACAAATGCAGTGTTCCGATCGGAAGTTACACTTACAAATGCAGTGTTCCGATCAAAAGTTACACTTACAAACGCAGTGTTCCGATCAAAAGTTACACTTACAAACGCAGTGTTCCGATCAGAAGTTACACTTACAAATGCAGTGTTCCGATCGGAAGTTACACTTACAAATGCAGTGTTCCGATCGGAAGTTACACTTACAAATGCAGTGTTCCGATCAGAAGTTACACTTACAAACGCAGTGTTCTGATCGGAAGTTACACTTACAAACGCAGTGTTCCGATCGGAAGTTACACTTACAAACGCAGTGTTCCGATCGGAAGTTACACTTACAAATGCAGTGTTCCGATCGGAAGTTACACTTACAAATGCAGTGTTCCGATCAAAAGTTACACTTACAAACGCAGTGTTCCGATCAAAAGTTACACTTACAAACGCAGTGTTCCGATCAGAAGTTACACTTACAAATGCAGTGTTCCGATCGGAAGTTACACTTACAAATGCAGTGTTCCGATCGGAAGTTACACTTACAAATGCAGTGTTCCGATCGGAAGTTACACTTACAAACGCAGTGTTCTGATCGGAAGTTACACTTACAAATGCAGTGTTCCGATCAAAAGTTACACTTACAAACGCAGTGTTCCGATCGGAAGTTACACTTACAAACGCAGTGTTCCGATCGGAAGTTACACTTACAAACGCAGTGTTCTGATCGGAAGTTACACTTACAAACGCAGTGTTCTGATCGGAAGTTACACTTACAAACGCAGTGTTCTGATCGGAAGTTACACTTACAAACGCAGTGTTCCGATCAGAAGTTACACTTACAAACGCAGTGTTCCGATCGGAAGTTACACTTACAAACGCAGTGTTCTGATCGGAAGTTACACTTACAAACGCAGTGTTCTGATCGGAAGTTACACTTACAAACGCAGTGTTCCGATCGGAAGTTACACTTACAAATGCAGTGTTCCGATCGGAAGTTACACTTACAAATGCAGTGTTCCGATCGGAAGTTACACTTACAAACGCAGTGTTCTGATCGGAAGTTACACTTACAAACGCAGTGTTCTGATCGGAAGTTACACTTACAAATGCAGTGTTCCGATCGGAAGTTACACTTACAAATGCAGTGTTCCGATCGGAAGTTACACTTACAAATGCAGTGTTGCGACTTATGAACAACTTCGACTTACAAACAAACCTACAGTCCCTATTGTGTTCGTAACTCGGAGACTGCCTATACAGGGAACGGGTGGAGCGCGCACGCTTGGAGTGGCAACGCAGATCCCAATGAATTGGTTGTTACAGCGTTGACACTAACAACAGAGAAGTGCATTGAAACTGCAAGATCAGTCAGGTAATTACTAATCATGGAAATGTGCATTCATTAAAGGTTAAGCAAACAGAAAGAGATCACAACAAAAATAAATTGGGGTTTACTGACACATTATAGGCTGTCTGTTTTTCCAATCCCCTAAATCCGGCCATGAATGGTTCGAATCTCGGCTGGTTCAGCAGGGTCCGGCCAAGATTCAAACCATCTATGAGTAGGCTGATTGTACCAAAGTCGATCCATGGATCGATTTGGGTACAACCAGCCTGTCAGATTTGTACGTGCGATTTATTGCTAACCGCTATAGCTCCCTGTGCCCCCCCTTGCTGGGAGATCAAAATAGCTCAGCGGGAGGGGTTACCCCATCAACACTGACTGTGGTAATGGGGGAATGTAGTGATTTTCTTAAGAAAAATCGCATCATCTATGGCCTGCCTAAATCTCGTGATTAATAGAATAAATATGCTAATTCTTCTAAAGTTCAGCTTTCATGCTCTGCAATCATTTGTTTCAGAATTTTTTCCAGCTGATAATTATTGTCTAAATTATTGCTTTTTTTTTCTAAGTTGTTATTTTAGTTCCATGAATTTTATGTAAAATATTCAAATACAGTAACTTGACAGTCAGTCGTTGTTTATTAATATAGCCGATTTCAAACCTCCTAAATGTAAAGTTGACAGTGTTCCTGTTAGTTACTGTACAATACTGTCAAATTATAGTGACAAAGGGTAGCACAAAGAGGACTTTAAGGTCAATCAGCATCAACAATAAAGGTACCGACTGCTCAAATACAGCTAAACAACGTTCAGAAAAACCACAAAGGGGGATTTGGGATGGGTTTATACCAATGTACTAGGGCTCCCTACACATCTTGTGCATGGTAACAAATCAAGTACAGTGTGATGTGGCACAGTGCCTTACATTTTGAATGGTACCCCAAAGCACCTACACAATCCACTGCACCGCACTTGTGTCGTAGTGCACCACATCGCACAGATGTGCAAACCTGGGCATTTTGGTGTGCTGCACTGAAAAGAAGGCTTTTTACAAAAATACAATTAAAGAAATGAACAATCTTTACTCATAAAGAACCAGGAAGAAAAAAAATTACAAATATGGACCCTTTGGCATCTTTATAAAAAATAAAAGCTGCATTATTCCTTCATGATATGTTATGCATTAGGCTTTTACTAGGACCCAAACAACTCTTCTTTCTTGCAGAAAGGTGTAGAGGGGTGCCCCCCTCCCCAAACCACCCCCCCTTTTATTTCTTTCTTTTTTCATTACAAGCCACCCCTACTCTTTAGTCCCACCCTCACCACAAACTTACTGTGCCTCACCCTTTTCTCTTCCCTTTTATCTATAACCCTTATATCTAATCAAAAAGATATAAAGCAGGGAGACGTCAGTTGCAGAAGTTTGACTTTTTTTTTTTTAGACTGTATGTACAGTATATGTCATCCAAATGTACACAATTGAGTGGTAGGAAGGATGTTAGTTAATGGTGAAAACATGCCACACAGCCTGCGGAAATGCACACATTAGCTCTGTTTTCTGTAAATGTCATCACTGCTTGTCTCATCATCAACTTTCTGAATGATGTATAAGTGTTTGGCATTCCCTACCATAACATAATGGAAGAGCCATTTGCATAGTTGCCAATATTATAAAAAAATGTATAAAGCCACTTTTTTGTATGTAGGCGGAGTCATATTATAATAAGGGGTATTCCTTTGTAGGTGTGGTGTAGTGGGGGTGTGAAAATGCATTTAAACTAAATATTAGGTGTGGCGGCCTGTCCATAGGGGGCGCATGGGCGCCGCCCCCCTCCCCCCCCCCCCCAAAAAAAATGTCCCTTTAAAAAAAAAAGAACTTCCTTTTAAGTGTACTGTGTTCCGGGCAGGCGCCGGACACTGTGCACTATGGAAGCGTCATGCCAATGCAGTCCCGTGATTGCAGGCAAGACGCTTCATTTGCGGGGTTTTCTGATGCCCTGTGGCGCTGTGCAGTGCGCCTCTGCGCGCTGATTGGGCCATTCTACTTCGTGTCTTCATGTCTGGGCGGTGCTGTCTCCCGGCGGCGTGTCACTTCCTGTTTCAGCTCTGTGTAAATGGACAAGACAAGGTACTGTGTTACTGACAGCCTGTCTGTCCCCAGTATTATTTTCTCCTTAGTCTGTGATCGGAGGGTGGAGGGAGCCGTGCTTCACCTCTGCCCTGCCAGGCATCAATCTCTGCTCCAGCCCTTCACCCGACAAATGTGCTGGAGCCTTCATTACACATCTGCTGTATGTGTATATCACGGGGGCTCCCAGCACTGCGTCCTGGAGTCATGCTGTACATTCTATCATCTCATCTCTCTCTCTGTATCTATCTTTCTATCTATCTATCTATCTATCTATCTATCTATCTATCTATCTATCTATCTATCTATCTATCTATCTATCTATCTATCTATCTATCTATCTATCTATCTATCTATCTATATCTATCTATATCTATATCTATCTATATCTATCTATATATCTGTATATCTATCTATCTATATCTATCTATATATCTGTATATCTATCTATCTATCTGTATATCTATCTATCTATCTATCTGTATATCTATCTATCTATCTATATCTATCTATATCTATATCTATCTATATCTATATCTATATCTATATCTATATCTATATCTATATCTATATCTATCTGTCTGTCTGTCTGTCTGTCTGTCTGTCTGTCTGTCTGTCTGTCTGTCTGTCTGTCTGTATCTATCTATCTGTCTGTCTGTATCTATCTATCTGTCTGTCTGTATCTATCTGTCTGTCTGTCTGTATCTATCTATCTGTCTGTCTGTATCTATCTATCTGTCTGTCTGTATCTATCTATCTGTCTGTCTGTATCTATCTATCTGTCTGTCTGTATCTATCTATCTGTCTGTCTGTATCTATCTATCTGTCTGTCTGTATCTATCTATCTGTCTGTCTGTATCTATCTGTCTGTCTGTC
Organism: Aquarana catesbeiana; assembly: GCF_042186555.1. NCBI lineage: Eukaryota > Metazoa > Chordata > Amphibia > Anura > Ranidae > Aquarana > Aquarana catesbeiana. Next base: position 978,778,207 of record NC_133324.1, on the reverse strand, counting down.
TGTATCTATCTATCTGTCTGTCTGTATCTATCTATCTGTCTGTCTGTATCTATCTATCTGTCTGTCTGTATCTTTCTTATCCATTCTATCCCTCTATGTGTCTATAGGACCCATCACGGGCGAGTTACGTTAAGGGGGGGGGTTGGTTGGGATTTTGTTTGCGCCCCCCTAAAAAAATGGAGCACCAGCCGCCACTGGGTGTGGCTTAAAGGGGGTGTGGTTAGAGTCTGAGATGAAAGAGGGATGGAGGGAGAAGGAAGAGCGGGATGGAGGGAGAAAGAGTGAGGAAAGAGAAAGAAAGGGAAGGAGAGAGAGAGAGAGAGAGAGAGAGAGAGAGAGAGAGATAGGAAGGGAAGGAGAGAGAAAGAAGGAAAGCAAGAGGGATGGAGGGACAACAGGCCCAGATCCTACACCACAATAGCAATATGTGTATTCCAGAAAGTAACAATCAGCAGATAAAGATACTCCAAACACCATCCCCCACAGGCAGATCCTATCAAACAGATACAAGAGATGGTCAGAGACTGTGCAGACATGCTACAGGAGACAGTCAGAGACTGTGCGGACATGCTACAGGATACGGTCAGAAAGTGTGTGGACATGATACAGGAGACGGTCAGAGAGTGTGTGGACATGCAACAGGAGACGGTCAGAGAGTGTGTGGACATGATATAGGAGATGGTCAGAGAGTGTGCGGACATGCAACAGGAGACGGTCAGAGAGTGTGCGGACATGCAACAGGAGACGGTCAGAGAGTGTGTGGACATGATACAGGAGACTCCAAAGACATGTTGGTAGGTTAATTGGCTTCTGTTCAAAATTGGCCCTAGTATATGAATGTGAGTTGGGGACCTTGGATTGTGGGCTCCTTGAGGGTAGGGACCAATGTTGGTGTACGATGTATGTGTGGAGTGCCGCGTGAATTGGCGGCGTTATATGGGTACCTTAAATAAATAGGGATGATTGTAGACATGCACCCACACTCACTCAGGTTGAACTGGATGGACTGGTGTCTTTATTCAACCTTACTAACTATGTAACGTGATTATAACAAAAAAGTGTGCAGACATGCTACAGGAGACAGTCAGAGAGTGTGCGGACATGCTACACGAGACGGTCAGAGAGTGTGCGGACATGATACAGGAGACGGTCAGAGAGTGTGCGGACATGATACAGGAGACGGTCAGAGAGTGTGCGGACATGCTACAGGAGACGGTCAGAGAGTGTGTGGACATGCTGCAGGAGACGGTCAGAGAGTGTGCGGACATGCTACAGGAGACGGTCAGAGAGTGTGCGGACATGCTACAGGAGACGGTCAGAGAGTGTGCGGACATGCTACAGGAGACGGTCAGAGAGGGTGCGGACATGGTACAGGAGACGGCCAGAGAGGGTGCGGACATGATACAAGAGACGGTCAGAGAGGGTGCGGACATGATACAGGAGATGGTCAGAGAGTGAGCAGACATGGTACAGGAGACTGCATACCTACTACAAGAGATGGGGTCAGAGATTAAGGACACAGCTGACAGCATAGAGAGAAGAGGAGGTGTACAGAGAAGATGGGGATGATAATTCCCCTGTCCTGTCGTGTCCCATCCCGGTCTGTCCCTGCACTCCTCCATTCACCTGTCTCAGGGGGGCACACCCACTGCATTCAGGGCAGCATCATGATATCATGTGCATGCACCCGAGGTAAGCCGAGCTTGCCCGAGTCCAAGCGGCTGAGCTGGAGCGGCGCATGTGCAGTTCCACATGGCCCGCGGCCATGTTTTCACAGGCTGAGGCTGCGGCCATCTGGTGATCTGATGGGTCGTCTACAGCAGTGGTCCCCAACCTTTTTGACACCGGGGACTGGTTTCATGAAAGAAAATGCTGCCAATGACTGGCGGTGTTCGGCGGGTCTATCTCCGCAGCTGATTTGTCTGGGCAATGGCTGGTGTTAGAGCTTCAATCATCCCGACACCATGATTGATATGGTGTCAGGATGATTGAAGCACATTATTTATATTATTACATTGTATTATGAAATTAAATAGTTCAATTCACCATAATGGAGAATCAGTGGGAGCCCTGAGTGTGTCACTTGTCACCAGATGCAGCGTGTCACTTGTCACATTGCCTGCCACCAGATGCAGCTTGTCACCTGTCACGTCGCCTGCCACCAGATGCAGCATGTCACCTGCCATCAGATGCAGCTTTTCACTTGCCACTTCGCCTGCCACCAGATGCAGCTTGTCACTTGCCATGTCGCCTGCCACCAGATGCAGCATGTCATCTGCAACGTCACCAGATGCAGCATGTCACCTGCCATGTCACTTGCCACCAGATGCAGCTTGTCACCAGATGCAATGTGTCACTTGTCACCAGATGCAGCTTGTCACCAGATGCAATGTGTCACTTGCCACCAGATGCATCATGAGACCTCCATGCTGCTGTATCACCAGAGCCGCTGCTAGAGGTCCGGGGCCGGCACTGGCGATTTGGTCTCCACCATCATTTTACAGAAGACTAGCTCTCATGGAAGCCGAGGGGAAGAAACAAGAGGCAGAGCCCAGGTGGCAATGAAAGCGGCTGCGAGTAGAAATGGAGCTGCGGCAAATCCCCGCCCCACAGCCTTTCCCACAACAGGTCACGGACCGGCAGCAGGCTGCGGGGCAGGGGGGGTTGGTGGCAGCTTTATTTCTACTGGCAGCCGCTTTCATTGCCACCTGGGCTCTGTCTCTTGTTTCTTCCCCTCGGCCTCCATGAGAGCTGGTCTTCTGTAAAATGGAGGAGATCAAATCACCAGTGCCAGCCCTGGACGTTTAGCAGCGGCTCTGGCGATACACTGGAAACAAAGCCAATTTCCCGTGATTTTCCAGAGGACACGGTAAGACCGGGACAAGGGTCTGAATACCGTGAATGTCCGAACCGGGACTATTGGCATGTATGCATTTGTACTGTTATTCTATGCCGATGCTGTGCACTATTATTTTTGTACTGCCATTTCCTTTAACTGAAGAAATTATTTAAAAAATAATTGTGTGCTGCTTCCTAACACAACACTAATTATGGCGTACTTTTCAACGGACTTTACGACAGACTTTCCGAATGAACGGACTTGCCTACACACAATCAACCAAAGTCCGATGGATTTGTACATGATGACATACGACCGGACTAAAACAAGGAAGTTCATAGCCAGTAGCCAATAGCTGCCCTAGCGTCGGTTTTTGTCCGTCGGACTAGCATACAGACGAGCGGACTTTTTGACTGGACTCAAGTCCGTCGAAAAGATTTGAAACATGTTTCATTTCTAGGTCCGTCAAACTTTTGGGGAAAAAAAGTCCACTGGAGCCCACACACGATCTAATTGTCTGATGGACTCCGGTTCGCCGGACCAAGTATGCCGTAAAGTCCGGTCGTGTGTACGCGGCATAACATTTTTGTAAATATCTTATTATCTCTTTTCATGTGACAACACTGAAGAAATGACACTTTGCTACAATGTAAAGTAGTGAGTGTACAGCTTGTATAACAGTGTAAAATTGCTGTCCCCTCAAAATAACTCAACACACAGCCATTAATGTCTAAACCGCTGGCAACAAAAGTGAGTACACCCCTGTTATATCCTCTGAGTTGTGAGAGACACAGGACTGGTCTGGAGCAATGGATGTTTATTTCAGTACACACTGTACAGTCCTGTGTCTCTCACAACTCAGAGGATATAACAGTGGTGACGAGGATGGGATTTACAAAGTGGCTATCAGTCTGAGAGAGAGACAAAGGCAGTTCGGATTGTCACCTGGATAAAAGCACTCACAGAGCCCAGCAGAAAAATGTCATTGATCGGGACATTAAGTGAATTTGATGGGGAACAGACATCCTGGAGTTCCTGGGTTGAGAGACTGGAACAGTATTTCGGTGCAAATGCCATCCTAGACAACAGGCAAGTAACAGTATTTCTGACAGTGGTTGGTGCTAAGACATATGACACTCTTATGCCCCGTACACACGGTCGGACTTTGTTCGGACATTCCAACAACAAAATCCTAGGATTTTTTCCGACGGATGTTGGCTCAAACTTGTCTTGCATACACACGGTCACACAAAGTTGTCTGAAAATCCGATCGTTCTAAACGCGGTGACGTAAAACACGTACATACGGGGCAGTGGCCAATAGCTTTCATCTCTTTATTTATTCTGAGCATGCGTGGCACTTTGTGTGTCGGATTTGTGTACACACGATCAGAAATTCCGACAACGGATTTTGTTGTCAGAAAATTTTATAGTCTGCTCTCAAACTTTGTGTGTCGGAAAATCCGATGGAAAATGTGTGATGGAGCCCACACACGGTCGGAATTTCCGACAACAAGGTCCTATCACACATTTTCCGTCGGAAAATCCGACCGTGTGTACGGGGCATTAGTTAGAATTTGAGTGGATTTCTAGATTAACGTATAACTAAAAGCAAAACTTATTTTTTTTAGTTTTGAATGGAGTGGTGAGGGATTAGAACATCTGGCATTTTTGATTGCTGTCGGTGTCCTCATTAACCACTTCCCGCAAAATCGCGTGCCTGTACATGTGATTGTACCGGGGTGATATCTGCAGCTGCCATTTTTTAGAGCTGACGGTTGGCTTTCTTGTAATAACAACCGATGCAGCTAAGCAGCCCGCTCGGCTGTTATTACAAAGGAGCGCCTTTCGCCGCTCCGCCCGGTTCTCCTTTCCCACTGGGATTCAGCTTTGATTGACTTTGATCAGGTCTCCGATGTAGAAACCCAGAAGTGACGTCAGATCACCCCTGATCCCTCCATAAAGATTACCTGTCACTGGCTATTACTGTCACAAGGGATGTTTAGTTTGTCGCCATTCCATGAGTGTGCACAATTTGAAAATATGACATGTTGGGTATCTATTTACTCGGCGTAATATCATATTTCACATTATACAAAAAAATTGGGCTAACTTTACCATTTAGTTTTTTTTTTTTAATTCATTAAAGTGTGTTTTTTCCCAAAAAAATTGCGTTTATAGAACACTGCACAAATACAATGTGACATAAAATATTTCAACGACAGCCATTTTATTCTTTAGGGACTCTGCTAAAAAATATATATACTGGAGTATAAGCCGACCCGAATATAAGCCGAGGCACCTAATTTTACCACACAAAACTGGGAAAACTTATTGACTCGAGTATAAGGTGAGGGTGAGAAATGCACAGCTACTGTAAGTGGAAAAGAGGGTCAACAATGCCCATCTGCAGCCTCATTGTGCCCATTTGCATGCCTCACTATGCCCATTTGCATGCCTCACTGTGCCCATTTGCAGCCATAGGTCCCCAGAACTTCAAACTCGGTAGTTAAGGGTTCCTAGGTGCCCCCCTAGCTGCAGCCAAAATTTGGGGTCTCTGGACCCAAAGGGTCCCGAAACGACATTGCTGCAGATAGACACAGTAAAGGGTGGATACAATTGTAGTGCTGCCCGCAGGAGCCATTGGGAAGGATGAGTCCTCTGTGCTTAGCCTCCACCTCCTCAGTGACTTCAGATATGCTAGGTTAAGTGAACAAAGCTTTCAACATGACAAAAGTCACTTAAGGCAATACCAGGTAAACAATTAAGGTGCTGGGTCAGGAAATGGAGACCAAACGAATTAGTGAAAGCCAGTTTTAATTTATTGTCATACACTATGATTGGTACCGAAAGGCAGAAAGTGTATTAGCAATAGTAGTAGTGCAACTCAACATACAGTTTAATCAATAGTCAGCAGTAGGAATAGGAGAACATTATGCACCAGGATCAGCATAAACAATAGCAACATCACAGTGAGTGCAGCAATGGACAGTAACTTAGAATTAACTGCGTTCAGGAGCCTATACTGCCAAAGTACATTAATGGTGACTTTGCTAGGCCTAGACTAGCCTAACTGGGTGGAGGTAACCTTTAAATAAATAGATAGGGGCTGGTAGAATGGATTTGTAGGGGCAGTCCTTTATTGTGTTCTTCTGCCGGCTATAGGTGGGCCCATAAGCAGCATTGATTTGCTTATCAACAGTCTTGATGAATTAGCATGCAGTGTAAGTGCTACATAATAAATATACTGCTTTAAGTAACCCAGTCCCTGCTGTCAGTATGTGAATGGTGGGCAGTGAACCCTCTCACCAGTATCTGCGATGTGGCTGTAGACTCCCACTGTAGTAAAGTGGCCCCTTGGCTCTGTGCAGATGGATCCAGTGATTAGAAGTAAAGCTTTGGCATAGAAGTCCATAGACTTTCCTGGCTATAGCTCTCCCCCTGCTGACTGGAGGGAATAATAAAAAAACAACATCCAGCATAGCAGTAAAAAAAAAAAGTAAAACTGGTTGTAAAGCGGACACTGTCTCCTTCTTCATGTTTCTGCAGTCCAGCACCTGGCTACACAACAAAGTCTAAAATGATGCTGTAGGTCAATGTTTCTCAATTCCAGTCCTCAAGGCGCCCCAACAGGTCATGTTTTCTGGATTTCCATTATTTTGCATAGGTGATTTGATCAGTTTCACTGCCTTAGTAATTACCACAGCCATTTCATCTGAGGGAAATCCTAAAAACATGACCTGTTGGGGCGCCTTGAGGACTGGAGTTGAGAAACACTGCTGTAGATAACAATAAAACAAATGCATCCTAAGTGTACAATTCTTAAAGGAGAGACGTTTTTGGGACTTTAAATAAGGCACAAAGTGTAACAACCAAATGCCTCCATCCCTGTTTAGTTCAAATTAAAACGAGTTGGGATTTTAAATGAGATGCGCAATAATGTCAGTAATAAGTCATATAGTAGACACATCAATGATAATTGTATAGAAATACTGGAAATGGTGATATAATGCAATATTACACAATAATGTTGAGAGCAAATTTTATTTTTTAAGAGCCTCATCAGCAGTCTGATAAAAAAAAAACATTGTATACCATGATTGCATAAATTCATTCAATTATTGAAACTCAGTCAGCGTAAACATATCTCAATATACAGTAGCAACATAAGTTCATAGTTGGCAATAGATCATATATAACGTCAAACATATATAAGCGTAATGTAACAGAGAAGTTACATCCATGTGGCTTGATGCGTTTTGTGGAGATCGCTCCACTTCCTGAGAAGCAGATGCAATCTATAAAAAGTGTATAATCAATGTTGGAATCTAATGCCGCGTACACACGGTCGGACTTTCCGGCATACTTGGTCCGGCGGACCAGAGTGTGCCGGACAATCCGCCCGTGTGTGGGCGGCGGCGGACTTTTCCGGCGGACTTCTTCCCAAAAGCCCGCCGGACCTAGATTTTAAACATGTTTGAAATCTTTCCGTCGGACTCAGTTTCGGGCGGAAAGTCCGCTCGTGTGTGTGCTGGTCCGACGGAAAGCCCGCTCGTGTGTAGGCTGGTCCGACAGACCAAATACGACACGAGGGGATGGTATTGCATCTCGCGCTCGCTGCAATAGGAAAAACAAATCTTCCTATTGCGGCGAGCGCGGGGCATACCAGGCCCTTAGGTCTGGTATGGATTATAAAGGGGAACCCCGCTACGCCGAAAAAACGGCGTGGGGTCCCCCTAAAATCCATACCAGACCCCGATCCGAGCACGCAGCCTGGCCGGTCAGGAAAGGGGGTGGGGACGAGCGAGCGCCCCCCCCCCTCCTGAACCGTACCAGGCCGCATGCCCTCAACATGGGGGGTGGGTGCTTTGGGGGAGGGGGCGCCCTGCGCCCCCCCCCAAAGCACCTTGTCCCCATGTTGATGAGGACAAGGGCCTCTTCCCGACAACCCTGGCCGTTGGTTGTCGGGGTCTGCGGGCGGGGGCTTATCGGAATCTGGGAGCCCCCTTTAATAAGGGGGCCCCCAGATCCCGGCCCCCCACCCTATGTAAATGAGTATGGGGTACATGGTACCCCTACCCATTTACCTAGGAAAAAAGTGTAAGTAATAAAACACACTACACAGGTTTTTAAAATATTTTATTAAACAGCTCCGGGGGGGGGATCTTCCTCCGGCTTCAGGGGTCTTCTTCCGGCTTCGGGGGTCCCTCCGCTTCATCTTCTCCCGGCGTCCGGTTGGTTCTTCTCCGCTCTCCGGCCTCTTCTCCCGGTGTCGCAGGTCTTCGGCCGGCCCCTCCGCTCTCTTCATGTAGCTCTATTGCGAGCGGAGGTCCGGACTTCTGGGCTTCTTGGCTTCTTGGCTTCTCTTCTCTTCTCTTCCCCCAGATGTTGACACGACGCTCTCTCCGGCTGGACTGGTCTCTGAGGGCTGCGTTGTGACTTATATAGGCGGAGACCCCGCCCCCATATGATGTCACAGTCCCTGGGCATGCTGGGACTGTGACGTTTTAGGGGGCGTGGTCGACCACGCCCCCTAAAACGTCACAGTCCCAGCATGCCCAAGGACTGTGACATCATATGGGGGCGGGGTCTCCGCCTATATAAGTCACAACGCAGCCCTCAGAGACCAGTCCAGCCGGAGAGAGCGTTGTGTCAACATCTGGGGGAAGAGAAGAGAAGCCAAGAAGCCAAGAAGCCCAGAAGTCCGGACCTCCGCTCGCAATAGAGCTACATGAAGAGAGCGGAGGGGCCGGCCGAAGACCTGCGACACCGGGAGAAGAGGCCGGAGAGCGGAGAAGAACCAACCGGACGCCGGGAGAAGATGAAGCGGAGGGACCCCCGAAGCCGGAAGAAGACCCCCGAAGCCGGAGGAAGATCCCCCCCCCCGGAGCTGTTTAATAAAATATTTTAAAAACCTGTGTAGTGTGTTTTATTACTTACACTTTTTTCCTAGGTAAATGGGTAGGGGTACCATGTACCCCATACTCATTTACATAGGGTGGGGGGCCGGGATCTGGGGGCCCCCTTATTAAAGGGGGCTCCCAGATTCCGATAAGCCCCCGCCCGCAGACCCCGACAACCAACGGCCAGGGTTGTCGGGAAGAGGCCCTTGTCCTCATCAACATGGGGACAAGGTGCTTTGGGGGGGGGGCGCAGGGCGCCCCCCTCCCCCAAAGCACCCACCCCCCATGTTGAGGGCATGCGGCCTGGTACGGTTCAGGAGGGGGGGGGGGGGCGCTCGCTCGTCCCCACCCCCTTTCCTGACCGGCCAGGCTGCGTGCTCGGATCGGGGTCTGGTATGGATTTTAGGGGGACCCCACGCCGTTTTTTCGGCGTAGCGGGGTTCCCCTTTATAATCCATACCAGACCTAAGGGCCTGGTATGCCCCGCGACGGGGCTAGCAAGGTGTCAATCTCGCCGATAAAAGCGGCAAGATTGACATCCTTCTCTAGTCCCGTCGCACCTGAGTCACGTTCAAAATGAACGGACTTGTCCGTGTGTGGGCAAGTCCGTTCATTCTGAAAGTCCGCCGGAACTCCGGCCAAAGTCCGTCGGAAAGACGGGCGGACTTAGCCCGCCGGAAAGTCCCGGCGTGTGTGGGCAAGTCCGTCCGTTTTAAAGTCCGGCGCACCTGGCGGACAAAGTCCGTCAGAAAGTGTGCCGGACCAAGTAGGATAGAAAGTCCGCTCGTGTGTACGCGGCATAATAATAACGCCCCATAAGGGAAAGACAGGGAAACAAGAGGGAAGGAGCCCACTGAGATGGTGGGATTAGACATGTGCAGAACGAAAAAATTTGTTTCCATCTGTTATTTACATAAATTTGTTTAGTTAAATATGTTTAATTTGTTTAGTTTGTTTAATTCATTTTCGGAATTTGTTTCGTTTATTCGTTTTTGAATCAATTTCAAATAGTTTTCGAATTCAAAAAGTTTTCCAATTTCCAAAAAGAATAAAATAGAATAGAAAATAAAGGAATAGAAATAGAAATGTTTTTTTCTATTCCATTCCTTTATTTTCTATTCTATTTTATTCTGTTTGGAAATTGGAAAAAAAAATTGTTTTCCAATTCGAATTTGAAAACTATTCGAAAAGTATTCAAATTTTGTACAAATTTTTTTTTTTCGTTAATTTTCGTTTCGATGCATTTAAATTCAGTACTATTCCAATTTGGAAATTTGGATACATATGAATTTCCAAAACAATGAAAATTTGTCTGAATTTTACCCAAATTTTTATTCGAAACAAACTGCACATGTCTAGGTAGGATATCCTACCCTGATTTACTCACATAACAAATCAAGGTAAAATGAGGGTTATCTGGGGGCGGAAGCTGTGGGTGTACTGCCCGGGCCTACCAATGCATGGTTAGGAGGACTAGCAAGAGAGAGGCGGATTTCCATTGTGTAATAATTGGTACCATGACTGGTAATCCCAGGGAATTCTATAAAAATTGTTGATATAAAATAATCAATGAAGTGAATACAATTATTGCCTACTATTCTATATGGTGTGACTACCAATTAATATCCCACAAGAAGAAAAAAAAAAAAGAAGAAAGGTAAGTGAAAGAGAAAATTAAGCACTAAAAAGTGTATGGAAGTATCTTCATATTGATATATATTATATATTTGGAATCTAGGGCAAAATGAAGCCCAGAAGTAACCAGAAAGGTGTATAAGTACAACGTGTGTCTGAATAGGTAAAATAATAGAGAGAATAGAAACCCATACAAGAGTATATATCCGAAAGTTAGAGTAACTAAAAGTGATGAACAGCCATAAAAAGCAATAAGCAATTTTTACCAGATAGAATACCTCGTGTTGTATAGTACATGGCATAGGCATGGTCAAGGTGCAGATTGACCCAGAGAAAAAAAGAGATGCCCATAAGTGTATGTAGTCCTCAACAAGGTGGTATCTATAGCAATTGTGTGGCCACGGGTTTCTCCCAGAGTCACGCAAGCGCCCGCAATTAGGGAGGGCGTCCCACCTGAGCAGTAGGGAACTGCTTCGGCATTGGCTCCAAAAATTCCCTCATGGTGTGAGCGCTAATGTAAACCACTACGTCAAGGAATGACGTCATACGTCCAGCGCAGGAGGCGTGGAGTGGATGCGCAATGGGAATGACCTGCCCGATCCCCTACACTCAGGGAAGCATCGCAGCTCCCGGAAGCATTACTGACTATATATACACTCCTCCATCCCGGGTTCAATATTTAAAGGAGAGAAGTTATTGGGGCTTTAAATGAGGCACAAATTGTAACAACCAAGTGCCTCCATCCCTATTCAGTTAAAAATAAAAATTAAAAGGAGTTGGGACTTTAAATGAGGTGCGCAATAATGTCAGTAATAAGTAATATAGTAGACACATCAATGATAATTGTATAGAAATACTGGAAATGGTGATATAATGCAATATTACACAATAATGTTGAGAGCAAATTTTAATTTTAACTGAATAGGGATGGAGGCACTTGGTTGTTGCACTTTGTGCCTCATTTAAAGTCCAAAAACGTCTCTCCTTTATTTAACCCGGGATGGAAGAGTGTATATATAATCAGTGATTCTGGCTATCTTGTCAGATGGCAGACCCCGATCGAGGTGCTCTGCTATACATATCGGGATGGTAGGTTAATTTTTGACAATGTCTGGTAATCATATTTATGTGCTTTAATTCCATTATTTTGTGCTGTTTACATGTGTCTGTGGAGATGGGGTTTGAAGGACTAGTCCAATGCTTCTGGGAGCCGTGATGCGCTCCGGGGCCCCTCCCCTTTCCCTGAGTGCGGAGGATCGGGTGGGTCCTTCCCGTTGCGCATCGGCGCCATGCCTACCGCACTGTTTGTATGACGTAATTCCTTGACGTCATCACGCCAACACTTGGTTTACATTAGTGCTTGCACCATGAGGGAATTTTTGGCGCGGTTCCCTACTGCTTAGGTGGGACACCCTCCTTAATTGTGGGCGCGCTTACGTGACACTAGGAGGAACACGTGGCCACAAAATTGCTATAAATACCACCCTGTCGAGGACTACATACAGTTATAGGCATCTCTTTTCTCTCTGGGCCAATCTGCACCTTGACCATGGCTATGCCATTTACTATACAAAATAGGAGGTGTTCAATCTGGTAAAAACTGCTTATTGCTTTTTATGGCTATTCATCACTTTTAGTTACTCTCACTTTTAGGGATATATACTCTTGAATGGGTCTCTATTCTCTCTATTATTTTACCTATTCAGACACACGTTGTACTTATACACCTTTCTGGTTACTCCTGGGCTTCATTTTGCCCTAGATTCCAAATATATAATATATACCAATATGATGATACTTCCATACACTTTTTAGTGCTTACTTTTACTTTTTCTTGGGGGATATTAAATTGGTAGTCACACATGTCAGGGCTGGGCTCAGCCCTTCCTTCTCTGAGCTTGCCGCTCAGCTGTCGACTAATTGCCAGCTCCTTTCTCTCCACAATTACCCAGCTGTTGTGGATTTTGCTCGTCAGTCCTGCCTACTTAAAGTCGTCCAGCTCACTTCATCTCTGCCTTCGCCTTTGTCAACATCACAGAGACTTTCTCCTGCGTTCCTGTTGAACACTTGCTCGGCTGACGTTCCTTCTGGCTCCTGATCCTACTTGCTGTACTACAACGTTTACCTTTGGCTCTCTGACATTGTCCTGGCTGACTACCTGATCCGGTTACCGAACTCTGGCTTGTTTTGACTACGCTTAATTTGTTTATCTTTTTATTATTATTAAACAAGTGTGATTTACTGTACTTGAGTCGCAGTCTGATTCATGGTTTCTGATAGTAGGCGAAGGCCATGAATTCTGAAAATGCAGTCAGTCCACTTGTTGGTAATATTTTTTCCAGACTGGATGACCAGGATCACCGCTTGGATCAGTTTGCCATGGCGTTACAAATGCTCCTGAGTCACACAGCTCACCTGGAATCTCCCACTGTGGCTGCTCTGGTACAACCTGTGTTGTAGGCCGTCCCTGCTGCTGCTCCAGTCTCTGTGCAGGCACCTCGAGTTTTACCTCTATAAGAGGTATGTCTGGTTCTGCTCCACTTCCCCAGTGATTTGGGGATGATTCAGTTCAATGCAGAGGGTTTCTCAACCAGGTTGGGTTATACTTTGAGATGCTGCCCCAGGCATTTCCCATGGACAGAAGCAAAGTAGGTTTTGTGATATCTTTGCTTTCTGAGAGAGCCTTGGCCTGGGAAAACCCTCTATGGGAGACACAAAAACCTGTGGTCCTGAGTTACCCAAATTTTGTGGCTTCCTTCAAAAGGGTATTTGACGTTCCTGCAAGCTCCGCTTCTGCTGCCAAGAGCCTCATGACCATCAGAGTACGCCATTGAAATCCCTACTCTAGCAGCAGAGGTTGATTGGAACAACAAGACCCTCATGGCAGCCTTTTCTCATGGTCTCTCAGATAACATCAAGGATGAGATAGCAGCCCGAGATATACCCACTGAGCTGGAGAGGTTGATCGCATTTGCCATCCTTATTGACTTCAGACTCAGTGAAAGACTCTCTTTTAACCACTTCCCGCCCATAGCAGATGACGGCCGGGCGGTGGTTCAGTTATCCTGACTGGGCGCGCATCGCGGCGATCGGTGGATCGGTGTGTCAGTCTGACACACCGCTACACCGATCTTGGTAAAGAGCCTCCGGTGGAGGCTCTTTACCACGTGATCAGCCGTATCCAATCACGGCTGATCAAGATGTCAATAGGAAGAGCCGGAACAGGGAACCGGAAATACCAGACCGAGTCCGAACTGAACCAAATTCGAAGACAGAGAGAGGAAAGGAGAAGACCGAGGAGAGTCGCCTACCGGGGGGAGACTCCAGGATTGCAAGACTAATATTGAGAAGATCGGTGAGTAGCTGTCATCACGCTCCACTGTGCTGGGATAAAGGTCCACATCTACCTTTGGTGGGATAACCATCCCTGGATGACTGCGATATAAGCCTTGTCTGACTCCCAGCCCTCGGCTAGGGAGTCCACCCATTCTGGTAAGGGTAATCCAACCGTTTACATACATCTATCGATGCCAAGTCACTTCAAGGTCTATCCCAGTCATTATAGACCAGGGGGTTTCAACTCATTGGAACTATTGGAGCTGGCCTCTATTAACACCAGATGCATATATCATTTGAACTCCTTGGCAAACACGCATTTGCTTAGATGTTTTTGATTATACCCAATATGCATTACTTGTGACTCTACATCTATTTATTTTCTTAAACTTATTGGTGGTTGTATGAAAGTGTATCTATTATTGTTACTTTTTTTAGAGGCACACATTTTTATGTTTATTGTCACATTATTTGAATATGTTTTCTGGAGAGTATGCAGATGTATGTGCATCTGTTTACGTTCTTTTAGGGAGTTATTGAACTCTTACTGTATGGACACTAGTCACATGTGTTCTAGCACGTAGATTTGATTTTTTTCATAAGTTGATACACTTACCTACACATGCAGAAATTTTGACGCTAGTTGATCCTTGTATAGTTGAGTTCCATCTCAATAAAACTTTATTGTGCAGTTAACCGCCAGACGATTATTCTGGTTGGTGGTTGCCCGATAACGGACACTGTTTTTTTTTTACTGTTTTATTGTCTCACCATTTGTCTATTGGTTATGTTGGCTGCTTTTTTCTTTTAGTTGGCGCAGTATTACTACACAAAATTCAATAGGAAGAGCCGTTGATCGGCTCTTCCTCACTCGCATCTGACAGACGCGAGTAGAGGAGAGCCGATCGGCGGCTCTCCTGGCATTGTTTATCAGAGCAGCCCCCCTCAGATCACCACACTGGACCACCAGGGATCGCCACTAGGACCACCAGGGAAGGGGCAACATGTGGATGGCCAGGTATGTACCCCATGGCCATCCACATGTGCCCAATCTGCCCAATCTGTGCCAATCAGTGCCCACAAATGGGCACTGACTGGCACCATTATATAGCACTGATGCCCAGCAATGCCACCCTTAGGGGCATCAGTGCCATCAGTCAGTGTCATCAGTGCCACCCATCAGTGTCCATCGGTGCCATCTGTCAGTGCCCATCCATGCCCATCAGTGCCCACCTATCAGTGCCCATCAGTGCCCATCCGTGCCACGCATAAGCACCCATCAATGCCACCTACAAATGCCCATCAGTGCCGCCTATAAGTGCCCATCGGTGCCACCTATGAGTGCCCATTGGTGCTGCATACCAGTGCCACCTATCAGTGCCCATCAGTGCCGCCTATCAGTGCTCATCGTCAGTGCCACCTCATCAGTGCCACCTCATTGGTGCCACCTCATCGGTGCCCATCAGTGCCGCCGTATCAGTGCCTGTCAGTGCAGCCATATCAGTGCCCGTCATTGAAGAAGAAAACATACTTATTTCCAAAAATTTTTAACAGAAACAAAGAAAAACTTGTTTTTTTTTCAAAATTTTCGGTCTTTTTTTATTTGTTGCGCAAAAAATAAAAACCGCAGAGGTGATCAAATACCACCAAAAGAAAGTTATTTAGAGAAATTAGAGAAGTGCGAATTCCATTGTGAACAGGTTATATTCCTGGGTTATGTAATTTCCACCGCTGGTTTTTCGATGGACCCAGAGAAACTTTCTGCAGTCCTACAGTGGCCTCGACCCATGGGTCTACATCCTCTGCAGCATTTTCTTGGCTTTGCCAACTATTATCAGAAGTTTATTCGTAACTTCTCGTCTCTGGTCAAGCCCCTGACTGATATGACCAGAAAGGACGGTAACCCACAGAGTTGGTCTCCAGAGTCCATTAAGGCCTTTGAAAGTCTCAAGGCTGCCTTTCATTCTGCTTCTGTGTTGGCACATCCTGATCCTACATTGCCTTTTATCCTAGAAGTTGATGCTTCTGAGACTGGAGTTGGCACCCTTCTGTCTCAACGTCCTAACTCTGAGAGCGCTATGCATCCGTGTGACTACTTTTCTAAGAAATTGTCACCTGCAGAGTGCAATTACAGGGCGATCATTTTAGCCCTGAAAGAATGGAGACATCTTCTTGAAGGTACCACTGTGCCGGTTCTCATTCTTACTGACCACAAGAATCTTACATTCTTGTCTGAGGCTAAGTGCCTCTCTCCCAGAAGGGCGCGATGGGCTCTTTTCTTGTCAAGTTTCAATTACATTGTCTCATTCCTACCCTGTACTAAGAATGTAAGGGCTGACGCCTTGTCACGACAATTTTCCTCTACTTCCAAGATGGAGTCATTTCCGATACCTGTGATTCCTCCTGATCGTATTCTGGCTACGGTTCGCACCAGTCTCACTTCTCCTGCTGCTCAGGTCGATGCTCCTCCTGAGAAATCTTGTGACCGCTGCTTTGTTCCTGAGAGTCTCCGTACTGCCGTGCTCCAGACTTACCATTCTCCCAAGGCTGCTGGCCACCCTCGGAAGAACCAACTCTTTTGGGCCATTTCCTAACAATTCTGGTGGCCTAGTCTACGTGCTGATGTAACCGCCTTCGTAGCTGCCTGTTTCATGTGTGCTCAGAGTAAGACTCCACAACACCTTCCAGTGGGCCTCCTACAACCCATACCCAATGAAGAGAGGCCCTGGACCCACCTGTCTATGGATTTCATTGTGGAGTTACCCAACTCCCAGGGCAACACAGTTATCCTTATGGTGGTTGACCGGTTCTCGAAAATGCCGCATTGTATTCCACTCAAGAAGTTGCCTACTTCTAAGAAATTGGCTTCTATATTTGCTCGGGAGATCTTTTGCTTACATGGGCTACACAAGGTGATTGTCTCTGACAGGGTTAGTCAGTTTGTGTCCCGGTTCTGGCGAGCCTTTTGTGCACAGTTGGGTATTCAGCTTGCTTTCTCCTCTGTGTATCACCCGCAGTCTAATGGGGCCACAGAACGAGCCAATCAGTCCTTGGAGCAATTCCTACATTGCTATATTTCTGACCATCATAACAACTGGTCAGACCTCATACCGTGGGTGGAGTTTGCTCACAATAGTGCCTTGAATTCTGCTTCCCGATTGTCCCCGTTTACGGCGAACTATGGCTTCCAACCTTATATGTTGCCTGACTCGTTTGTTCCGCAGGTCTTCGTTCTACTTGGGCACAAGTCCAGGAGGATTTGCAACATGCTAACGATAGGTACAGACTCCATGCTGACCGCAGGAGTGTTCCTTCTCTGAAGTTCGCACCTCGGTTTATTGGGCCTTTCCATATTTTTTGCAGGATTAACCCAGTGGCTTACGCGTTGGACCTTCCTCTTAGTATGAGTATCTCTAATGTGTTTCATGTCTCCTTAATGAAACCTTTGGTTTGCAACGGCTTTACCACCTTGGCGCCACGTCCTCACCCAATACAGGTTGAGAATCATGAGGAGTATGAAGTACAGTCCATTGTTGACTCCCGTAGGTTCCGTGGGCGCATACAGTACCTGGTGCATTGGAGAGGTTACGGTCCAGAAGAACGCTCTTGGGTCTCATCCTCGAACGTACATGCTCCTGTCCTCCTCCGTGACTTCCATAGACGTATTCCCCTCAAGCCTGGTGGTCCTCCGTGGGGGAGAGGCCGTTGAGGAGGGGTACTGTCAGGGCTGGGCTCAGCCCTTCCTTCTTTGAGCTGGCCGCTCAGCTGTCTACTAATTGCCAGCTCCTTTCTCTCCACAGTGACTTACCTGTTGATGATCTGCTCGTCAGTTCTGTCTACTTAAAGCCTTCCAGCTCACTTCATCTCTGCCTTCGCCTTTGTCAACACCACAGAGACTTTCTCCTGCGTTCCTGTTGAAGACTTGCTTGGCTGACGTTCCTTCAGGATCCTGATCCTGCTTACTGTACTACTATGTTTACCTCTGGCTCTCTGACATTGGCCTGGCTGACTACCCAATCCGGTTACCGAACTCTGGCTTGTTTTGACTACATTTACTTTGTTTACCTTTTTATTATTATTAAACAAGTGTGATTTACTGTACTCGAGTCTCGGTCTGATTCATGGTTTCTGACAACACCATATAGACTGGTGGGCAATAACTGTATTCACTTCATTGATTATTTTATATCAACAATATTTATAGACTTCCCTGGGACTACGAGTCATGGTACCACTTATTAAACAATGGAAATCCGCCTCTCTCTTGCTAGTCCTCCTAACCATGCATTGGTGGGTGTGGGCAGTACACCCACAGCTTCCAGTGCAGGTGCCTCCAGACAACCCTCATTTTACAGTGCCACATGTCAAACCTTGAGCTGCTATGTGAGTAAATCAGGGTAGGATATCCCACCATCTCAGTGGGCTCCTTCCCTCTTGTTTCCCCATCTTTCCCTTTATGGGGTGTTATTATTAGTGATCTATCGCCAACTATGAACCTAGGTTATTACTGTATATTAAGATATATTTAAATATAAAATGAAGGATGGGAAGGGAGGGGAAAGTCCCAACCCCTTTTAATTTTAAGTGTACAATTCATAATGTCTTCATATTAACAATAGTTAACATATTTTACAAAATAGTTATTTTGAAATGCACGTGTGTCAAAAAATATGGTTAGCATAGGCGTGCACACAGGGTGTGCCAGGTGTGCCTGGGCACACCCTAATTGCCTTGTGTGCTGCATATTCCCCCCTGTTTAGACCACTGATATTTCATCCCCCCCAAAAATGTTACACAAGCCCAAAAATTTTGGGAAAAGAAAATTAACAAAATTACACTGTCCACTGCCCTACTGACACCATCAGTACATATACACATGCATATGTATTTGAGCTTTGGGGTGCACAGCCTAATGCAAGAGGCTGCGCACACCTATGATGGTTAGTATACCGTCTGGTGCTCTTCACTGAGGAATTTTAGGGCCATAACCAGGTAATCTTTTTGCTCAAGACAAGGTTTCATCTGAACTTTCCTGGTGTCTAAGCCTCAGTATGGCTGTTACCTGGAATATCTGGTTTATTGGCTTTAGTC
This sequence comes from Aquarana catesbeiana, assembly GCF_042186555.1. NCBI lineage: Eukaryota > Metazoa > Chordata > Amphibia > Anura > Ranidae > Aquarana > Aquarana catesbeiana. Next base: position 978,759,404 of record NC_133324.1, on the reverse strand, counting down.
TATGGTCTGGTAGTTCTGACCCTTCAAATAAAAGATCTGCAGGGAGAGGCTGGACATTGTGTGGAATTTACTGGGTACATACTTCTGAGTACCAGCATTATCCATCCATAAGAGGTATTAATAATCATTGTCTATTTTCTCTTCTCTTAGTTTCTCAGAAGCAATGCTGAATGGATATGTCTTCAACACTGATTCATGGCCTACCCTGGATGACATCAAATTAGTGTCCTCCCTACGAAGATCACAATATTCAGGTGTGTAAAATTTGCTTCTGAATCTCTGGTATACTCTTCGAAAGCAAACTCAGTAATTCAAACTTAGTCTGTTAAAACATATCCCTAAACTAAACTTGCATTTTTCTTGTTGGGGGCAAAGCAACAAGTTTACTCATCCTCCCCTACATATTCACCTCCGCTCCCTCTAACCACCCTTTTAGCAAACAGGAGCAAAGAGAGTTAGCCCTGCAGAAAGCTTGGTATAGATTTGTTTTTTGTGTTTTTTGTCCACCTCCATCTTCACAGGCGAGGTGGAAGAAGGAATCCTCCCTCACCAAAACATTATATTCCGACAGGAGGACTTTTTGCTGTCAGAATACACTGATCAGCGACTGCAGCTGCTGATTGACAAAAGTTTTCCAAAATTCATATTCAGCAGAAGTCAATCCAACAGCCTGTCCTTGCTGAACTGACCAAATTTTGATCCATCTAAAGCCAACTTAAGCTTGCATCTTTAACCTTACACATTGCTGAGGATTCGCTCCCAAAACCCATGTGACAGGATTGGGCCAATGACCAAAAACCTGCCAAATTGGGGCAAGGGGAATGAGTTATATGCTACCGCATTCTCAGAATTGACAGATGTTTACATCTGTGGCAGATGAGCATATCTAAACCCAAAAAACAAAAATAATATATTGAATCTTCTCTGTTTTTAGATATGGTAGTTGAATTAGTTTAATTTTTTCAAGCTTTAGCCTTTTTGTTTGCAAGCTAATCAAAACAGCCTACAAGAGAACAAAATTCAGTGTTTTTCTAATGGATCTGTACGCAGGTGCCTACAAGAGGGTTAACATGAGAGTTAACATGTCTTCCTGTGTGAGTTCTTGTCTTACCTGTCTGGGCTCATACCCTCATGTTAATTGAATCAGCCAGGTACAAAATGTTACAATGTCTTGATGTTGCACCATGTTCTCAAGTTGATCTGTTAGCTGGAGGTAGCCAGGATTAGGGATGAGCTTTGTGTTCGAGTCGAACCCATGTTCGACTTGAACATCGTCTGTTCGCCCGTTCACCGAATTGCGAACAATATGGGCCGTTCGCGCCAAATTCGTGTGGCACGTCATGGCCCATAATTCACTGCGGCATCGCAGTGCATTGCTGGCTGATGATTGGCCAAGCATGCACTATGACCCACATGCTTGGCCAATCACAGCGCCGTCAGTAGAGAGAGCTGTAATTGGCCAAAGCCAGGGTGGCTTTGGCCAATTATGGCTCAGGGGGTTTAGAACACGCCCCACACTATATAAGGCGGCCTGCAGGGAGGCCCTGTGTAGTGTGTTCCGGCGTGCTTAGAGAGAGAGAGAGACAGTGCCATTTCATTTGAGTTAGCTAGATTAGTCAGGACAGTCAGTGAGTTAGCTGCACTTACAGTGTATTGTGTATATATATGCATCCCAGGTGTTGTGTGTATATATATATACATATATATATACACTGTATTCAGTTTAGCTAGATCCGTTCCTGTTATCTTCCTACTGACAGGCAGGCTTGTCTTGTTACAGTATTTACAGCTACCTGAAGAAAATTGCTGGTGTTCTTTTGATCCTATTAGTACCACAGTCAGGCAGCTAGACTATTTACAGTTAGTGTAGTGCGTCCTCCTCACAGTGTTTAGTTAAAGCTACAAGTTAGTTTAGTGTGACCTCTGCACAGTGTTCAGCTAAAACTACAAGTTAGTGTAGTGCGACCTCCTCACAGTGTTCAGCTAAAGCTACAAATTAGTTTAGTGTGGCCTCTGCACAGTGTTCAGCTAAAGCTACAAGTTAGGGTAGTGCATCCTCCTCACAGTGTTCAGCTAAAACTACAAGTTAGTGTAGTGCGACCTCTGCACAGTGTTCAGCTAAAGCTATAAGTTAGTGTAGTGCATCCTCCTCACAGTGTTCAGCTAAAACTACAAGTTAGTGTAGTGCGACCTCTGCACAATGTTTAGCTAAAGCTACAAGTTAGTGTAGTGCGTCCTCCTCACAGTGTTCAGCTAAAGCTACAAGTTAGTTTAGTGTGACCTCTGCACAGTGTTCAGCTAAAGCTACAAGTTAGGGTAGTGCGTCCTCCTCACAGTGTTCAGCTAAAGCTACAAGTTAGTTTAGTGTGACCTCTGCACAGTGTTCAGCTAAAACTACAAGTTAGTTTAGTGCGACCTCTGCACATTGTTCAGATAAAGCTACAAGTTAGTGTAGTGCGTCCTCTGAACAGTGTTCAGCTAAAACTACAAGTTAGTGTAGTGCGTCCTCTGAACAGTGTTCAGCTAAAACTACAAGTTAGTTTAGTGCGACCTCTGCACATTGTTCAGCTAAAGCTACAAGTTAGTGTAGTGCGTCCTCTGAACAGTGTTCAGCTAAAACTACAAGTTAGTGTAGTGCGACCTCTGCACAGTGTTCAGCTAAAGCTACAAGTTAGTGTAGTGTGTCCTTCTCACAGTGTTCAGCTAAAACTACAAGTTAGTTTTTTGCAAGCTCTGCACAGTGTTCAGCTAAAGCTACCTGTAAGAAGGTTGGGGTGTTTTCCTGATCCTATCACTACCGCAGGCAGCTAAATAAGCTACAAGTTAGTTTTTTGCGAGCTCTGCACAGTGTTCACCTAAAGCTACCTGTCGAAGGTTGGTGGTGTTTTCCTGATCCTATCACTACCGCAGGCAGCTAAATAAGCTACAAGTTATTTTTTTGCGAGCTCTGCACAGTGTTCACCTAAAGCTACCTGTAGAATGTTGGTGGTGTTTTCCTGATCCTATCACTACCGCAGGCAGCTAAATAAGCTACAAGTTATTTTTTTGCGAGCTCTGCACAGTGTTCACCTAAAGCTACCTGTAGAAGGTTGGTGGTGTTCTCATACTACAGGCAGGCAGTTGATTTTGCTAGCTGCAGTATCAGTATATATATATATATATATATCTATATATATATATATATATATATATATAGATATATATATATATATATAGATATATATATCTATATATATCCCAGCTTAGTGCAGCTACAGGCCATTAGTATGTCTGGAAGGCCAACAAGGAGAGGCAGACAGTCACAAGCCAATAAAAGAGGGCAAGCAGGCTCTGTGTCTAGAGGCAACAGTGCTGGTCGTGGAGACGGTGCATCCTCATCAGCATGTGGCGGTGGGACACGCTTGGCCTTTTTTTCGGCAGCTGGCCGTGTTGAGCCGCAACATGCAAAAGAATTGGTCGAGTGGATGACCAAGCCGTCCTCATCCTCCTCATCCTCTCTCACCCATGCTCAGGGTACTTTGTCTGGCAAAGCAGCTGCCAACGCAGCCTCTTCCCTCGGCTCAATGGCATCAGTGACTCCTTCCCTAGCCCCACCACGTCCTCCTGAGGAGTCCCTCAAACTGTTTGACCACAGTGTTGGGTACATGCTCCAGGAGGATGCCCAGCGTTTAGAAGGCTCTGATGATGATACTGAGCTAGATGAAGGAAGTAACGTGAGCACGAACAGAGGGGGTGACCAAGAAGGACAGCAATCTGGCAGTCATGCTCCCCCTGCTGCAGCATACTGCCAGGTTTGCTCCAGTGATGAGGAGGGAGGGGATGAGGAGGTCACTGACTCAACGTGGGTGCCTGATAGGAGAGAGGAGGAGAAATGAGGAGGAGGAGGCACATCACCAACGAGGCAGGATGCCCTCCAGGGGCCAGCCTAAGGGCAGCACACTGACTGCATCACACCCCAAAGCTCCGCATGTGCAGGGCGCTGCTGTCTCTGCGCGTTATTCCAAAAGTTCTTTGGTGTGGGCCTTTTTTGAGACGAGTGCATCAGATCGCACCGCTGCTATTTGCAACATTTGTCTCAAGCGTATCTCGCGTGGCCAAAACATCTCCCGTTTGGGCACCACATGCTTGACCAGACATATGTTGACCTGCCATGCAGTTCGTTGGCATACGTATCTAAAAGACCCACACCAAAGAACAAAGAGGACCTCTCCTTGCTCCTCATCAGCTGAGATCTTCAACCCCACTAAACCTTCAGTGTTCTCTGAGACCTGCACTGAGAGGAATGAAGGTGTAGAATTAGGTGTGTCACAGCCAAGTACTTGTGGGCAATCTGCTTTGTGTACACCGACGTCAGATTGTACCAGGCAAATTTCCCTGCCCCAGCTGCTGCACCGCCGACAGAAGTTCGCTCCCAGCCATCCACATGCCCAGCGGTTGAATGCTAGCTTGGCAAAATTGCTAGCACTTCAACTGCTGCCTTTTCAGTTGGTAGACTCTGCCCCTTCTGTGAGTTTGTGGAATGTGCGGTTTCTCAGTGGCAGGTACCCAAACACCACTTTTTCTCACGGAAGGCGCTTCCGGCTCTCTACCAGCATGTGGAAGGCAATGTCTATGCCTCGCTGGACAGGGCGGTCAGCGGTAAGGTGCATATTACCGCTGACTCATGGTCCAGCAGGCATGGACAGGGACGTTACCTAAGTTTCACGGCGCATTGGGTGACTCTGCTGGCAACTGGGAAGGATGCAGGACAAGGTGCAGTAGTGTTGGAGGTTGTTCCGCCACCACGCCTCCAAAATGCCACTACTAATGATTGTGACACACCTCTCTCCTCCACCCCCTCCTCTTCTTCTTCCTCCATGGCTTCTTCCTGTGCTTTGTCCTCGGAACCAGCGGTGCTCCGTAGCCATTCAAGGGGCTACGCAAGTATGCGGGCCAAAAGATGCCATGCGGTGCTTGAGCTGGTGTGCTTGGGGGACAGGAGCCACACTGGGGAAGAGGTTCTGTCATCTCTGCAGGGGCAGGTTCAGAGGTGGTTGACGCCACGCCAACTTAAGGCAGGAATGGTGGTTTGTGACAATGGCACCAACCTCCTCTCTGCCCTCCGACAGGGACAAATGACCCATGTGCCCTGTTTGGCTCACGTCCTTAACTTGGTGGTGCAGCGGTTCTTGGGCAGGTACCCGGGCTTAGGAGGCAGGCCAGGAAAGTCTGTGTGCATTTCCGCCGGTCATATAATGCCAGTGCTCGGCTGGCAGACCTCCAAAAGGAGTTTAACCTGCCCAAGAACCGCCTAATCTGTGACATGCCCACCAGGTGGAACTCAACGTTGGCCATGCTGCAGCGGCTGTACACGCAGCAGAGGGCCATCAATGAGTACCTTTGCAACTATGGCACCAGGACAGGGTCAGGGTAGCTTTTTTTTTTTTCCCCACGCCAGTGGGCCATGATCAGGGGTGCATGCACTGTCCTGTCACCATTTGCGGAGGCCACAATTATGGTGAGCAGTGACAGTGCATGCATCAGTGACACTGTCCCCCTTGTCCACCTGTTGGAGCACACGCTGCATGGAATAATGGACAGGGCACTTGAGGCAGAACAGAGGCAGGAAGAGGAGGACTTCCTTAGCTCTCAAGGCCCCCTTTATCCAGACAGTGTCCCTGCGTTCCCGCCGATCACACAGGAAGAGGACGAGGAGGAGGAGGATTGTGTCAGTATGGAGGTGGAGCCTGGCACTCAGCATCAGCAGCAGTCTTTAAGGGATCAGTCCCAAGAAACACATGGACTTGTACGTGGCTGGGAGGAGGTGGCTGCGGACCATGTCGTCCTTAGTGACCCAGAGGACTCCGGACCGAATGCCTCAGCAAACCTACGCTGCATGGCCTCCCTGATCCTGCAAAGCCTGCGTAAGGATCCTCGTATTTGTGGTATCAAGGAGAAGGAACAATACTGGCTGGCAACCCTCCTTGATCCACGTTATAAGGGTAAGGTTGCGGACCTTATCTTGCCATCCCAGAGAATGAAACCTCTTCGGGAGGCCTTGCAGAAAGGTCTGTGCAACACGTTCCCAGAGACTGGGAGGTTACAAACTTCGGTCAGTCAAAGAAGGAGCGGTGGAGAAAGTGGCCGTCTGACCGATGCGTTCAGACAATTTTTTAGTCCGCAGTCCCAAGGTATGATTAGTTCCAGCAACCATCGCCAGCGTCTGTTTTACATGGTGCAGGAATACCTAGGGGCAAGATCTGACTTGGACACCTTTCCCACCAAAAATCCTCTGGGTTTCTGGGTCTTGAGGATGGATCACTGGCCAGAGCTTGCACAGTATGCAATTGAGCTACTGGCCTGTCCTGCATCCAGCGTTCTTTCAGAACGCACATTCAGTGCTGCTGGAGGCTTTGTACCCGATCACAGGGTGTGTCTGTCCACTGACTCGGTCGATCGACTGATCTTCATTAAAATGAATCAGTCTTGGATCACCACCAGCTACCAAGCACCTGATGCTGATGTAACTGAATTATTTTTTTTGAAATCTCAGATCCCTTCAAAGACTGCCTATGCTGATGCTAAGTGACTATCCTGAGTAATTATCCTCTTCCTCCTCAATGATCACGCTGATAGCTTGTAAGAACATTTTTGGTTCTGGGCGCCACCACCAGTGCCTAAGGCCCAATTTTTCAGCCCCTGTTTAACAGGGGCGTGTAATTACAATTTTTGATGCAATACTTTGCAGCAGGGCTCATTCCTGCATTCCAACTAGAGTATCTGTGAGGGGTTGCAGTGTTTTGGCACCAGCACTAGTGCCTAAGGCCTAATTTTTCAGCCCCTGTTTAACAGGGGCGTGTAATTACAATTTTTCATGCAATACTTTGCAGCAGGGCTCGTTTCTGCATTCCAACTAGAGTATCTGTGAGGAGTTGCAGTGTTGTGGCACCAGCACTAGTGCCTAAGGCCTAATTTTTCTGCCCTTGTTCAACAGGGGCATGCAATTACAATTCTTGATCTTATATTTCACAGCAGGGCCCGTTTCTGCGCCAACCAAGAGCGAGTGAGGACTTACAGTGTTGTGGCACCAGCACCACCACCATCACCAAAGGCCCAGTTTTTCTGCCCCTGTTCAACAGGGGCATGTAATTACAATTCTTGATCTAATATTTCACAGCAGGGCCCTGTGAGGGCTTACAGTGTTGTGGCCACAACAACACCTAAGGCCCAAATTTCTGCTGAGTATATAGGGCAGGCCCCTACTTTCAAACATCCAACTTACAAACGACTCCTACTTGCAAACGGAAGGAGACAACAGGAAGTGAGATGAAATCTACCCCTAGGATGGGAAATTATCTCCTGTTAATATGGGGAAAACGCTTCTCCTTTCCACTGATGCTTTATCACCAATCCTTGTTTCACAAAAAAACCCAAATTTTCAAAAAACATTTGTCATTGGGACAAAAAGTGAGGTGAAATCTTCTGAAGAGGAGCACAGACAGCAAAACAAATGTCACAAAGGTGATAACCCTTCCCTATGTTTTCCAAAAAGCTTAAAATAGATTTTTTTGGCTGGAGCTAAACACGTTAAAAATGTACCAGTTCAAAATTACAAACAGATTCTACTTAAAAACAAACCTACAGTCCCTGTCTTGTTTGCACTGCCTGTATACTGCTGTTCAGAGTACAGAGCCTGTATACTGCTGTTTCCTTTTTTAATTTGGGTGCGGGGTTCCCCTTAATATCCATACAAGACCCAAAGGGCCTGGAATGGACTGGGGGGTACCCATGCCGTTTGTCTCACTGATTTTCATCCATATTGCCAGGACCCGACATTACATTAAAGCCGCAAGCAGTTTTAAATGACTTTTTTTCCTTTAAAAATGACATTTTGTGCAGGGACTGTTCTAAGCACGGGAAACACGTGCCACTTTACAGGCATACTATAGACACCCCCCAGGTACGATATTTAAAGGAATATTTCACTTTTTTTTTTACTTTAAGCATCCTTAAAATCACTGCTCCCTAAAAAACGTCCATTTTTAAAAGTTTTTTTTGCATTGATACATGTCCCCTGGGGTAGGACCCGGGTCCCCAAACCCTTTTTAGGACAATGCCATGCAAATTAGCCTTTAAAATGAGCACTTTTTATTTAGAACGTTCAAGTCCCATAGACGTCATTGGAGTTCTAACGTTCGTGCAAATTTTCGGTCCGTTCGCAGGTTCTGGTGCGAACCGAATCAGGGGGTGTTCGGCTCATCCCTAGCCAGGATGTAAGGGTTAAGGTTTTTTTCTGCCATTTAGCAAGGTCTCCCCCCCTACAGGTCAAATAGTGTAAAAGGGGCTGACTCCAAACCCCTAGGAGAATGTAATCTGTTACTCTGCTTGGGTGATCACCCCCTTTGAGAGGGTGATGGGAGCCCAATCAAGGTACCTGATGAGGGTCCCGAGTCAGGAAACCCTCATGGACTTTTGCTGTTAATCATGGCCAATCATCAACTCTAAGGGACTTGTACTACAGTACCTCTTGTGGATTATTGCCTAAATGGACTCTTCCCTTTAAAGGGATTGCTTTGTGGACTTCCTCCGGCCTAAGGTACACACACTTCATGGAGCTCTAGAAGAGCTTTGTTTAGGAACTATGTTGAGAATTACTTTTTAGAACTGTACTCTCTCAGTTAAGCATACCATTTGTTTACTTGCTTTGCCTGGTCTGAAGTCTCTTAAAGCATGCACAGCATATCAGAAGAACAGCACTTGCAACACACAAGGGGACAGAGTTAGAGGAAGATACAGTACATGGGTCTAACATACCCATACATGGCCTCTGCAACATTGGGAGGCGAATATATGCACCAAAACAATATGGGTGCTCCTGTGCCGTCATTTGAGGGTGCAACCCAAAATTCTGCCAAAATGTCCTGCCTGAAGAAGCAGCCTCTGAAGTAGGGTCCGGAAGACTTTGTAATAGATCCTGGCCTGAAGCACCTGACACACTGCAGCATAGATGGTCAGGATGGCCTTTGAGCTGTATGTGGTACCTGCAACTGTCATTCCACTTATTGCCATGGGCTTGTTGTCTAGCATGCTATACTCCCTTGTTTCAGATGTCACTATTTGTTGGAGATCCTTGCCATCTGGGTCCCAATGGCTTGCCTACAGTTGCTCTTATGGATTGTGTCTGCCAAATAATGGCTATCAAGGATGTCAGTGCAGCATCCCCTAAAGAGGCTGGGATGGTCCGGAGCTTTGATTCACTGAGGACAGTTTTGGTAGTCAGTTCCATGTGGAGCCTCCCAAAGGTCTCTACCTCCACGATGGATCAGCTGATGCCTTCCCTGGAGCATCTGAATAGTCCTTTCCCTGCCCCCACTGAGGAGGAAATGGATACATCCCTATGGGCGCTGAACTTCTTCTTCATATTCTGGAAATAGAGTTACCAGATGAGTTGTCCCCTCTTCAGCATGATGAGTCAGGTGGTGCTGTAACTACTGGTGTGCCTTGTCTTACTGCCCCGTTCTCCTCTGGGAAGAGTTCTGAAGAAGAGATCACTTCCATCCATTCTCCGCTTGCCACGCATCAGATGCCTGACCTATGGTGTAGCCAGGTTTGTATATGTCTTGGAGGAACCCCAGTATTTTGGTGTCTGTATGTGAGCCCTGGATGCCCCTGGAGATTGGTACAGCCTCAGCAGGACTGGTCCCTAAATGCTGCACACCTATGAGTGGTGTCCTTTAATAGAAAGAAGTGTCAAGTGTAAAAGCCACAGAGCAAGACTTAATTGGGCGAGTGCAACCTGCTTCTAAGTTGGAGTGCTGCCTTAATATTGATTTCACATGAAAGTGTCTCTGGGCCTGTGCTACAGGCATTAGCGGGTGCAGTTCGGCAGTGTCCCCACTAGGGTGCCTTAAGCCCCGCCCACAGACCTGTTATACAATTCAAGTTGTGCATTATATTACATGTAAACAGTAGAAGCTGACTGCATTACTACAAGCCATTCTGATTTCTGCTTATGATACCCATAGCTCCCAACTGTCCCTAATATCGAGGGACTTGTCCCACATATGGAACAAAGTTCTTCCTCATTTGTCCCTCATTTTGATCTGATCTATATAGTTGTATATAAAATGCAATACTTATCTATCAAAAAGTGTTTCCCAGAGCTAAACCTTCATCCAATTTCTAAACTGCTACATTTGTAAATTCCAAAAGCCAATATAAAAGAATAGTAGTGGTAAAAAAAGCACTTGTGAGTTTAACCAATCATTTTTTTTTTGTACAATTCTCCTTTAACCACTTCAATACAGGGCACTTATACACCTTTCCTGCCCAGATCAATGTTCAGCTTTTAGTGCTTTTACACTTTGAATGACAATTACTCAGTCATGCTACACTATAGCCAAACGTATTTTTTTTTTTTTTTTTATAACAAATTGAGCTTTGTTTTGGTGGTATTTAATCACTGCTGGGATTTTTATTTTTTGCGATATAAGGGAAAAACGAGCAAACCTTTTGAAAAAATAACCCCACTTTTTTAAGTTTATATTGCAAATAAGTCATTTTTCTTTGAAAATCTGGGACATAATTTATACTGCTACATATCTTTGGCAAAAATAACCCAAATTAGTGGATATTATTTAGTTTGCGCAAAAGTTATATAGCTGTGGTGCCAATCATTGAAAATTGATCACATCTGATGTACTGATTGCCTCATCTCATTTCTTAAGACACTAACAAGCCAGGTCAGTACAAAGACCCCCCAAATGACACCTTTTTTTTACACAAAATGGTCATAATACCAAGTTTTTTCTCTCACACAGCATATGCATACTTGCAATTACACCCAAAAATACATTCTGCTACTCCTCCTGAGTATGGCGATACCACATGTGTGAGACTTTTACACAGCCTGGCCACATACAGAGGCCCAACATCCAAGTAGCACCTCCAGGTGTTCTAGGGACATAAATTACACACACAAAATCCTGACAATCTATCACATTATTATTATAATTATTATTATTTTACAGGATTTATATAGCGCCAACAATTTGCACAGCTCCTTACAACATGGTGGCAGACAGTACAGTTACAATACAAATCAATATAGGAGGGATCAGAGGGCCCTGCTCATTAGAGCATACAATCTAGAAGGGAGGGTCAAGTGGAACAAAAGGTAATAACTGTGGGGGATGAGCAGATGGAGAAAAAAATCACATTGTTGAAGGCACTTCATATTTCTAACACATAGCATGCACATACCAATTACACACCAAAATTCATTCTACTGAGCAAAGGGTAAACAAAAGATTACCTGTGGTTGTAGCAGTGCAGTGGTCCACAGAGGAGAGCATCAGTCTAGGCAGCAGGCAGGAATGTGGACAGCGACAGCAAAACAGGCAGCAGGCAGGAATACTGTCCATAGTCAGTACAGGCAGAGATATTTTCAGCACAGCCAAAGCAGTGCTGTGAAAGGGGGGATTGTGGCTGACCCTGTGCTAGAAGGCAGCCACAATGGGTTTGCTAAGGCAACCGGAAGATGGGTTTGGGCCCTAATTCTTTGGGTCTGGCGTGAAATTCCAGTGCTTGTACTGGGCCTTTCCCCGTGGGGTCTAGCGCCTTTGGCATTTGCCAATTTCATTGGCTCTTTACCTTGATCAGGGCTGGGCTTTGTCCGGGGGACAAGCCTCGTCCACGATCGCTGCACTGCGAGTCCCCGGGGTCGCGCACAAGTGGCGTGCACACAGATCGCCAAGGTGACTGGCTGTGATTGGACACAGCCGGTCACATGGTAAAGAGCCAATTTTATTGGCTCTTTACCCTGATCGAGGATGGGCAGTGTTCTGAGGGACACGCCTGATCCCCGATTGCCAGGCTGCAGGCCCCCGGGGGGGTGCAGGAGCGGCGAGAACTAGAGGACATCATATGACACCCGCCCGGAGGGAGAGAGTGTTCCTGCCAGGGTCATATTACTATCGCCCGGTATGGAACTGGTTAAGGGGGACATGACAGAGGTTGTGTCCTATGCCTACATACTTACAACTAATAGGTGTTCCTCATTCCCATCTTCGAAAGTTGGGAGGTATGGATACCTGCTCAAACAAGTGAGGAAGAAAGCTGCATATGTTTCACAAACAACCTCCACACAGAAAGCTGAGCAACTCATACATTTCTCATCAGTGGCAACTCTAGGAACAATATATAGGGGGGGCACATAAGATACCATAGTCAAAATTGGGGGGGGGGCGGGGCACTAATATTTTTTACCACTAAATCATACTATTGAAAAACACGAAATAAGTATATATAAATAAGATTACGAAATACAAGAGTAATGCAGTATGCAATAATGCCTATTGTAGCAACCTAACACTTGAAACACAAGTTTTTAAGAGTTTTATTTTTTCCTCAGGTATTGCTTCAGACCTGAGAAAGAGGAAAACAATCAAAAGCTTTTCTTTATAGTTTAACTACCTCCCGCCCTCTGTATAGTAAAATGACGGCGGGCGGGATCTCCTCTCGTTCAGGGGAGATGTAATATGATGTCGCCCCAGTGTCACTGCTCTTGTGCGCCCGCGGGGGTGTGCAGCTCAACAAACGCTGTTGTGCTGTGTCCCTAGGACACAACGTGACCCCGATCTTGGTAAAGAGCTGATGACGTGGCTCTTTACTCATGTGATTGGCTGTGTCCAGGGGCCACTGGATGACGTAATTCTATTATGAAACGCATAGGGCGGAGCGACACGCTTGCGTCACCTTGTGTCGTTGTTGATGATTCCAGTAGGACGGGCTTGTCTGAGTGTTTACCAGCCGGCGCACCAGGCATATAGGCGTTTTTTCTACTTTACAAATGTAAGTGCGATACTGTGGTTTTTTTTTTCTTAATACATTTTGAAGGTTTTACACTATTGGAGCATTTATATCTTTGCATGCCTTGCATATCCACCTATGAGCTGGGAATGTTATGAGGAGATTTGAGGTGTAATGAGTTCTGTTGGGTGTCTCTGGAGACCACACTATTACCACTAACGAATCAAGGTTATTGACTGCATCTGATATGCCCTGGAGGGCATCCCCTATTACAGGCTTTCCCTGATCCTCTGTAGTGGGGGATCACGGGCTTCCGGTAAGCAGTAACCCCTCTACTTAATGGTGGTGGACTGTGCACAAGTTCTTCATATAACACTGAAGATTCTACATTTTATGGATAGACTATACAATCACTTTTTAATTTGTAAAGTTCATGGGTGATACTGTCGTTCTAGGTTTTTTGACACATTATATTATATGTTCTTATTTTAGCTAATTGTTGATTGAACCATTATCATTGGTCAATTTTTGTTTTGGTGTCATGGTATTTTTGACCTTTTTTTCTGTCCATATTATATATGGTTGCACATATATGGGCATATAATCACAATTTTTATATTGGGTTAGTGTGTGAGTGTGCACTCACTTTATGCAATATTTTCACATGTTTAGCGCGATTCTATGTTTTTCTACCTCTTTCTGAATCCTTGCTTCAAAGCCATTTACCCTACCACTCCTTACTGCTTGTCTGACACACCCATTATTATCCATTCCTTGTGAGGAAAGAATGTTGAATATATAATCTGTCAATGATGCAGCATCAAGGCTATATACTTTTGTGAAATTTCAAAAACCTCTCATGAACAGCTTAATTAAAACAATATCTAACAACAATAGACAGCACAGCTGTTCAGTTTTGCAATGCGTTTGTCCCATCTACCAGGATAGAAAAAGGACTGTCTTTTAAGCTCTCTGCTATGTCTTCTTTAACAAATTAACCCATAACTGCTAAAAACAGAAAAATTACTATCAAATACTTACCCTAATTTTCCTTTCCTGATGGACTCCATGGCAGCATACGTTTGGGTAGCACCGCCCTCGCTCCTACCCCATAGGACCCCATTTCCATAAATTTTTAGGCTGAGCCAGAGGCCGCATTTACATGAACTAGCCTACACATGAACTGGGAGGGAACGGTTGTAGGAATGTGCCCTGCAAGAGAAGATCTGACCTGAGAGGAAGAGGAACTGGATCTCTGATAACTGAGTTGCAACAGAATGGAAAACCACGGTCTGTTCGACCATAAGGGAATCTGCTACTATTTCTGCCATTTCTGAGAGGAGCCTCTGAAGGAATCTGAAGACAAGCAGAACTGGAGGAGATGCGTATGCCCTATGGAATCTTCACTGGTCCGTCACTGCATCTATCCCAAGAGCTTGGGGGCATTGACCCGTTATGTAGAACTTCTCCAATTTGAAATTGCATGAGGAGGCAACAAGATAATTTTTTGGGCTCACCCCCAGCGTAAGAATTCACTTGAAGATGTCCACATGAAAGGACAACTCATTGTTGTTCAGTGGAAATCGGAACAAAGTCTGCCTGAAATTTCTGAACACCTGGAACATATACCATGGAAATGTTGGAAAAGTTCTTCTGGGCCCATAACATAATTGGTTTTACTTCCTGAAGGAGACTCAGACTGCTAGTTCAGAGAGGGGAATCTCCACTGAACCTGAGTGACCTCTGAGAGGCAATTCGCCCCCCCAGTCCCTGCAGCTGGTGTTGACTGTAATCGTAGTCCAGCTGGTGGGAGCGATTGAATGACAGTTGAGCAGGGTCTTCGTCTATAGATACCATGAAAGACTCCTCTTCATCGATGGAGAGATGTGAATCCACTGATTCTTGTCTCTCAACCTCCACTGCTGAAAAATCCCCTTTTGAAAAGGGCACATCCTCCATAAAGCCCACTTGACCATTGGAGCCGTAGCGACCATGGTACCTATGATCATTAGGCACTGGGATGCCCAGAGATGGGAGGCCAACAGGCCCAGGGAAATCCTACTGCAGATCACCGGAAACTTTTCTATTGGCAGGGAGATAGTGCTTTGGACTGTGTTGAACTGAGACCCGAGATAGATTGAAGACTGTGTGGGACTGAGGTGGCTCTATTCTTGATTCACCAGCCAGCCAAACTCCTGGAGAACCTTGACAGCAGGAGGAGGTCGCCCAGATAGTGGTGTAGGTGTATTCCCCTCCTCCTAATCAAGGCAACTGTGGCCAGCAAGACCTTGGAGAAAATGTGTGGCGACGTTGAAAGCCTGAATGGCAGGAATGTAAACTGAAGGTGTTGTGCCCCACCGCAAACCTGAGGAAACTCTGAAAGGAAACTGCAACTGGCACATGAAAGTGGGCATCCTTTAAATCTCTAGAGATTTGAGCAGTGACTTGCCCGCTGGGGCCTATCTTCATACAACATGGTCCTATGAGTGAGCAGTGGCAGCCGGTCCACAAGGTGCTCCACCCCGAGCCCGCACGATGTGTGGCCATGCACTGTGTGTGGCGCCGGACCAACAGGTCTCTACCAGGTCCGTCACCCCCTCACAGGCACGTGAACACATCCGAGGCCACAATTGACTAGTTTCAGACCTAGAGGGGCAAGCCCGTGCCCCCCCCAAAAAAAATCCTCCAGCACCAGCCACAACTGTGAGTGAGGAGGACAATGAAGGAACGCAGCTTCTGGCTCAGGCTGAAAATTTAGTGAGTTGGGGTATGAGCAAGGGTGGAGCTACCCAAACGTATGCTGCCATGGAAGTCTGTCAGGAAAATAGGATTTTTGATACAGCTTACCTGTAATTTCCCTGCCCCAACTGCTGCACCACCGAAGAAGAAGTTTGCTCCCAGACATCCACATGCCCAGCGGTTGAATGCTAGCTTGGCTAAATTGCTAGCACTTCAACTGCTACCTTTTCAGTTGGTAGACTCTGCCCCCTTCCGTGAGTTTGTGGAATGTGCGGTTCCTCAGTGGCAGGTTCCCAAATGCCACTTTTGCTCATGAAAGGCGATTCTGGCTCTCTCCCGGCATGTGGAAGGCAATGTCTTGGCTTAGCTGGACAGGGCGGTCAGTGGTAAGGTGCATATTACCGCTGACTTATGGTCCAGAAGGCATGGACAAGGACGTTACCTATCTTTCACCGTGCACTGGGTGAATCTTCTGGCAGCTGGGAAGGATGCAGGACAGGGTGCAGTAGTGTTGGAGGTTGTTGGGCCACCACGCCTCCAAAATTCTACTAGTGGTGATTCTGCCACACCTTTCTCCTCCACTCCCTCCTCTTCTTCTTCCTCCATGGCCTCTTCCTGTGCTGATTTGTCCTCGGAACCAGTGATGCTCCGTAGTCATTCAAGGGGCTACGCAAGCACGCAGGCAAAAAGATGCCATGCGGTGCTTGAGCTGGTGTGCTTGGGGGACAGGAGCCACACTGGGGCAGAGATTCTGTCAGCTCTGCAGGGGCAGGTTCAGAGGTGGTTGATGCCACGCCAGCTTAAGGCAGGAATGGTGGTTTGCGACAATGGCACCAACCTCCTCTCCGCCCTCCAACAGGGACAACTGACCCATGTGCCCTGTTTGGCTCACATGCTTAACTTGGTGGTGCAGCGGTTCTTCGGCAGGTACCCGGGCTTACAGGATGTCCTGAGGCAGGCCAGGAAAGTCTGTGTGCAATTCCGCAGGTCATATAATGCCAGTGCTCGGCTGGCTGACCTCCAAAAGGAATTTAACCTGCTCAAGAATCTGTGACATGCCCACCAGGTGGAACTCAACGTTGGCCATGCTGCAGCGGCTGCACACGCAGCAGAGGGCCATCAATGAGTACCTATGCGACTATGGCACCAGGACAGGGTCAGGAGACCTTGTTTTTTTTTTCCCCATGCCAGTGGGCTATGATCAGGGATGCATGCACTGTCCTGTCACCATTTGAGGAGGCCATGAAGATGGTGAGCAGTGACAGTGCATGCATCAGTGACACTGTCCCTCTTGTCCACCTGTTGGAGCATACGCTGCGTGGAATAATGGACAGGGCACTTGAGGCAGAACAGAGGGAGGAAGAGGAGGACTTCCTTACCTCTCAAGGCCCCCTTTATCCAGACAGTGTTCCTGCGTGCCCGCCGATCACACAGGAAGAGGATGAGGAGGAGGAGGAAGATTGTGTTAGCATGGAGGTGGAGCCTGGCACTCAGCATCAGCAGCAGTCTTCAAGGGATCATTTACAGTCCAAAGAAACCCATGGACTTGTACGTGGCTGGGAAGAGGTGGCTGCAGATCATGTCATCCTTAGTGACCCAGAGGACTCTGGACAGAATACCTCAGCAAACCTATGCTGCATGGCCTCCCTGATCCTACAAAGCCTGCGTAAGGATCCTCGTATTCGTGGTATCAAGGGGAGGGATGATTACTGGCTGGCAACCCTCCTTGATCCACGTTACAAGGGTAAGGTTGCGGACCTTATCTTGCCGTCGCAGAGGGAGCAGAGGATGAAACATCTTTGGGAGGCCTTGCAGAAAGGTTTGTGCAATGCGTTTCCAGAGTCTGGGAGGTTACAATTTTCTGGTCCTCCTGGACAACGTGTTGCTGAGGCTTCGGTCAGTCACAGAAGGAGCGGTGGAGAAGGTGGCCATCTGACCGATGCGTTCAGACAATTTTTTGGTCCGCAGCCCCAAGGTATGATCGGTTCCAGCAACCATCGCCAGCGTTTGTTTTACATGGTGCAGGAATACCTAGGGGCAAGATCAGACTTGGACACCTTTCCCACCGAAAATCCTCTGGGTTACTGGGTCTTGAGGATGGATCACTGGCCAGAGCTTGCACAGTATGCAATTGAGCTACTGGCCTGTCCTGCATCCAGCATTCTTTCGGAATGCACATTCAGTGCTGCTGGAGGCTTTGTAACTGATCACAGGGTGCGCCTGTCCACCGACTCGGTTGATCGGCTGACCATCATAAAAATGGATCAGTCTTGGATCACCAGATACCAAGCACCTGATGCTAATGTAACCGATTGATTTTTTTTATTAATGTGAGATCCCTTCAAGACTGCCTATGCTGATGCTGAGTGACTATCCTGTTATGCTGAGTCACAATCCTCTTCCTCCTCAATTTTCATGCTGACCGCATGTAAGAACATGTTTGGTTCTGGGCACCGCCACCAGTGGCCAAGGCCTAATTTTTCTGCCCCTGTTTAACAGGGGCGTGTAATTACAATTTTTGATGCAATACTTTGCAGCAGGGCTCATTCCTGTGCTCCAACTATAGTATCTGTGAGGGGTTGCAGTGTTGTGGCACCAGCACCAGTGCCCAAGGCCCAATTTTTCAGCCCCTGTTTAACAGGGGTGTATAATTACAATTTTTGATGCAATGCTTTGCAGCAGGGCTCATTCCTGCGCTCCAACTAGAGTATCTGTGAGGGGTTGCGATGTTGTGGCAGCAGTGGCTAAGGCCAAATTTTTCTGCCCCTGTTCAACAGGTTCATGTAATTACAATTCTTGATATAATATTTCACAACAGGGCCCGTTCCAGCGTCCACCAAGAGTAACTGTGAGGACTTACAGTGTTGTGGCACCAGCACCACCACCAAAGGCCCAATTTTTCTACCACTGTTCAACGATGGCATGTAATTACAATTCTTGATCTAATATTTCACAGCACGGCCCGTTTCTGCGCCCACCAAGGGTAACTGTGAGGACTTACAGTGTTGTGGCACCAGCACCACCACCACCAAAGGCCCAATTTTTCTGACCCTGTTCAACAGGGGCCTGTAATTACAATTCTTGATCTAATATTTAACAGCAGGGCCCATTCCTGTGCCCACCAAGAGTAACTGTGAGGGCATACAGTGTTGTGGCAACACCAACACCTAAGGCCCCAATTTCTATTTAGTAAGTATATAGGGCAGGCCCCTACTTTCAAACATCCAACTTACCAATGACTCCTACTTGCAAACGGAAGGAGACAACAGGAAGTGAGATGAAATCTACCCCTAGGAAGGGAAATTCTCCCCTGTAAGAGTTAATATGGAAAAAACGTGTCTCCTCTTCACTGATCCTTTATCACCAATCCTTGTTTCACTAAAACCCCCAAATTTTCAAAAAACCTTTGTCATTGGGACAGAAAGTGAGGTGAAATCTTCTGAAGAGGAGCACAGACAGCAAAACAAATGTTACAGGGGTGATAACCCTTCCCTATGTTTTCCAAAAAGCTTAAAAATAGATTTTTTGGCTGGAGCTACACTTTAAAAATGTACCTGTTCCAAATTACAAACAGATTCAACTTAAGAACAAACCTACAGTCCCTGTCTTTCTTGGGACCGCCTGTATACTGCTGTTCAGAGTATATAGGGCCTGGGGGCCCACGCCTTTCTTTTTTTAATTTGGGTACGGGGTTCCCTTTAATACCCATACAAGACCCAAAGGGCCTGGTAATGAACGGGGGGTACCCATGCCGTTTGTCTCACTGATTTTCATCCATATTGCTGGGACCTGACATTACATCAAAGCCGCAAGCAGTTTTAAATGACTTTTATTCCTTTAAAGATGTAATTTTGTGCAGGGACTGTTCTAAGCGCGAGAAACATGTGCACACTTTACAGGCATACTATACACACCCCCCAGGTATGATATTTAAAGGAATATTTCACTTTTTTTATTTTCATTTTAAGCATCTTTAACCCCCCCCCTGGCGGTATTCCCGAGTCTGGCTCAGGGTGGAATTTCAGTACCAAGAACGGTAACCCCGAGCCAGACTCGGTAACGCATCGCAGGATCCAGGAAGAGCTTACTTACCTTGTCTCCTGGATCCTGCGATGTCTCCCCGTAGCGTGAGCGGCTCGTCCTCTGCTTGATTCATCACGGAGCCGAGCTCCGTTCCCTGCGAGCGTTGCGACGCACGGAGACGGAGAACGGCGCCAAATTCAAAAAGTAAAACACACACAATACATACAGTAAACTGCAATCTTACAGATTACATTACTGTATGTAATTATTTCACATCCCTTTGTGACTGATTCCTCAACATTATTCTCAAGAATCTGCTGATATTGAGTGGAATCCATGGTTCCCTCAACTTTAACCAGATTCCCAGTACCAGCACTGGCCACACAGCCCCACAGCATGATGGAACCTCCACCAAATTTTACTGTGGGTAGCAAGTGTTTTTCTTGGAATGCTGTGTTCTTTTGCCGCCATGCATAACGCCCCTTGTTATGACCAAATAACTCAATCTTTGTTTCATCAGTCCACAGCACCTTATTCCAAAATGAAGCTGGCATGTCCAAATGTGCGTTTGCATACCTCAAGCGACTCTGTTTGTGGTGTGTGCGCAGAAAAGGCTTCTTTCTCATCTCTCCCTCATACAGCTTCTCCCTGTGCAAAGTGCGCTGAATTGCTGAAGGATGCACAGTGACACCATCTGCAGCAAGTTGATGTTGTAGGTCTTTGGAGGTGGTCCGTGGGCTGTTTTTGACCTTTCTCACCATCCTTCTCATTTGCCTCTCCAATATTTTATGTGGCCTGCCACTTCTGGCCTTAACAAGAACTGTGCCTGTGGTCCACCATTTCCTCACTATGTTCCTCACAGTGGACACTGACAGCTTATATCTCTGCTAGGGATGAGCCGAACACCCCCCCTGTTCGGTTCGCAGCAGAACATGCGAACAGGAAAAAAGTTTGTTCGAGCGCGCAAACACCGTTAAAGTCTATGGGACACGAACATGAATAATCAAAAGTGCTAATTTTAAAGGCTTATATGCAAGTTATTGTCATAAAAAGTGTTTGGGGACCCGGGTCCTGCCCCAGGGGACATGGATCAATGCAAAAAAAGTTTTAAAAACGGCGTTTTTTTCAGGAGCAGTGATTTTAATAATGCTTAAAGTCAAACAATAAAAGTGTAATATCCCTTTAAATTACGTACCTGGGGGTGTCTATAGTATGCCTGTAAAGGGGCGCATGTTTCCCGTGTTTAAAACAGTCTGACAGCAAAATGACATTTTAAAGGAAAAAAAGTCATTTAAAACTACTCGCGGCTATTAATGTATTGCCGGTCCGACAATACACATAGAAGTTCATTGATAAAAACGGCATGGGAATTTCCCACAGGGGAACCCCGGCCAAAATTTTTTAAAAAAATGACGTGGGGGTCCCCCTAAATTCCATACCAGATCCTTCCGGTCTGGTATGAATTTTAAGGGGAACCCCGTGCCAAAATTAAAAAAAAAAAAAAAAAACGGCATGGGGTCCCCCCAAAAATCCATACCAGACCCTTATCCGAGCAGGCAACCTGGCAGGCCGCAGGAAAAGAGGGGGGATGAAAGAGCGCCCCCCCCCGAACCGTACCAGGCCATATGCCCTCAACATTGGGAGGGTGCTTTGGGGTAGCCCCCCAAAACACCCTCTCCCCATGTTGAGGAGGACAAGGGCCTCATCCCCACAACCCTGGCCGGTGGTTGTGGGGGTCTGCAGGCGGGGGGCTTATCGGAATCTGGAAGCCCCCTTTAACAAGGGGACCCCCAGATCCTAGCCCCCCCCTGTGTGAAATGGTAAGGAGGTACTACCTACCATTTCACTAAAAAACTGTCAAGAATGTTAAAAATGACAAGAGACAGTTTTTGACAATTCCTTTATTTAAATGCTTCTTCTTTCTTCTATCTTCCTTCATCTTCTTCTTCTTCTGGTTCTTCTGGTTCTTCCTCCGGTGTTCTCGTCCAGCATCTCCTCCGCGGCGTCTTCTTCCCTTCTTCTCCTCAGGCCGCTCCGCATCCATGATGGCATTGGGGGGAGGCTCCCGCTCTTCTCTTCATCTTCTTCTCTTCTTAATCTTCTTTTCTTCTTCTCTTCTTCATCTTCTTCTCTTCTTCATCTTCTTCTCCGGGCCGCTCTGCATCCATGCTGGCATGGAGGGAGGCTCTCGCTGTGTGACGCGTCTCCTCTTCTGACGGTTCTTAAATAACGGGGGACAGGGCCACAGTGACTTGAGGGGACTTCCCTGTGACGTCACGGGGAATGCCCCAGGGAAGTCTCGTCATGTCCCATGCGTCAGAGGGGGGCGGGGTCACTGGGTGACCCCGCGCCCCATTATTTAAGAACCATCAGAAAAGGAGACGCGTCACACAGCAGGAGCCTCCCACCATGCCAGCATGGATGCGGAGTGGCCCGGAGAAGAAGATGAAGAAGAGAAGAAGATGAAGAAGATGAAGAGAAGAGCGGGAGCCTCCCCCCATGCCATGGGTGCAGAGCGGCCCAAGGAGAAGAAGGGAAGAAGACGCCGCGGAGGAGATGCTGGACGAGAACACCGGAGGAAGAACCAGAAGAACCAGAAGAAGAAGAAGAAGAAGGAAGATAGAAGAAAGAATAAAGAAGAAGCATTTAAATAAAAGAATTGTCAAAAACTGTCTCTTGTCATTTTTAACATTTTTGACAGTTTTTTAGTGAAATGGTAGGGGTAAGTACCCCCTTACCATTTCACACAGGGGGAGGGCCGGGATCTGGGGGTCCCCTTGTTAAAGGGGGCTTCCAGATTCCGATAAGCCCCCCACCCGCAGACCCCCACAACCACCGGCCAGGGTTGTGGGGATGAGGCCCTTGTCCTCATCAACATGGGGACAAGGTGTTTTGGGGGGGTACCCCAAAGCACCCTCCCAATGTTGAGGGCATGTGGCCTGGTACGGTTCAGGAGGGGGGGCGCTCTCTCGTCCCCCCCCCCTCTTTTCCTGCAGCCTGCCAGGTTGCGTGCTCAGATAAGGGTCTGGTATGGATTTTTGGGGGGACCCCATGCTGTTTTTTTTTAAATTTTGGCACGGGGTTCCCCTTAATATCCATACCAGACCTGAAGGGCCTGGTATGGAATTTAGGGGGAACCCTCACGTCATTTTTTTTTTAAATTTTGGCCGGGGTTCCCCTGTGGGGAATTCCCATGACGTTTTTTTCAATGAACTTCTATGTGTATTGTCGGATCTCAATGCAATAGCCGCGAGTAGTTTTAAATGACTTTTTTTCCTTTGAAATGTCATTTTGCTGTCAGACTGTTCTAAACACGGGAAACATGCGCCCCTTTACAGGCATACTATAGACACCCCCCAGCTACGAAATTTAAAGGGATATTACACTTTTATTATTTGACTTTAAGCATTATTAAAATCACTACTCCTGAAAAAATGGCTGTTTTTAAAACTTTTTTTGCATTGATCCATGTCCCCTGGGGCAGGACCCAGGTCCCCAAACACTTTTTTTTTATTTCTCCCATAGACTTTTAAAGGGTGTTCCGCGGCATTCGATTTTGCCGCGAACACCCCAAATTGTTCGCTGTTCGGCGAACTTGCGAACAGCCGATGTTCGAGTCGAACATGAGTTCGACTTGAACTCGAAGCTCATCCCTAATCTCTGCCATAACTTTTTGTAGCCTTCTCCTAAACCATAATGTAGAACAATCTTTGTTTTCAAGTCATTTGAGAGTTGTTTTGAGACCCCATGTTGCCACTCTTAGGAGGAGAGTCAAAGAGAACAACAACTTTCAATTGGCTACTTTTAAATACCTTTTCTCATGATTGGATGCACCTGTCTATGAAGTTCAAGGCTTAATGAGCTCACCAAACCAATTGTGGGTTCCAATTAATCAGTGCTAATGAGTAATGCCCCGTACACACGGTCGGACTTTGTTCGGACATTCCGACAACAAAATCCTAGGATTTTTTCCGACGGATGTTGGCTCAAACTTGTCTTGCATACACACGGTCACACAAAGTTGTCGGAAAATCCGATCGTTCTAAACGCGGTGACGTAAAACACGTACGTCGGGACTATAAACGGGGCAGTGGCCAATAGCTTTCATCTCTTTATTTATTCTGAGCATGCGTGGCACTTTGTCCGTCGGATTTGTGTACACACGATCGGAATTTCCGACAATGGATTTTGTTGTCGGAAAATTTTATATCCTGCTCTCAAACTTTGTGGGTCGGAAAATGCGATGGAAAATGTGTGATGGAGCCTACACACGGTCGGAATTTCCGACAACTAGGTCCTATCACACATTTTCCGTCGGAAAATCCGACCGTGTGTACGGGGCATTAGTCCACCTTCTCCAAGGCTGGCAAGCTCACGCATTTTCATAAGAAAATTGAGACCACAAATCGCCAATGTCCCATACATAACAAATCACACGCGTTTAGCAAATGTATCAGCTTTAGAAGGGAATAAATAGAAAAATAAAATAAAAGTGTGCTGTCAGTTAAAAGATATCAAACTCTATCAATAGTGACCACAGCAATTGTCAAATCAACATAGAGAAATATCCGGCTCAAACTAGCAAATTAGTAACAGTGAATAAAAACAACAAAAAAACTGTTACACAAACTTGTGTCAACCACATAAAATGTTTCCCTTAGTGTCCATATTATTCATTACTCAAAGTCTACTGTGCAATAGATCTCAAAGACACCAATGTGATATATCAACATAAATGTCCAAAAACTAATAAAAAAAAAAATTGTCTCCAAACAATTTCTCAAAAAAGACAAACAGATGAGTAATGCCGCGTACACATGATCGCACATTCCGACAACAAAATCCGTATTTTTTTTCCGACGGATGTTGGCTCAAACTTGTCTTGCATAAACACGGTCACACAAATGTTGTCGGAAATTCCGAACGTCAAGAACGCGGTGACGTACAACACGAACGACGAGCCGAGAAAAGAAGTTCTATAGGTCGTGTGGCTCTTCTGCTGGATTCCAAGCATGCATGGAATTTTGTGCGTCGGAATTGTGTACACATGATCGGAATTTACGAGAACGGATTTTGTTGTCGGAAAATTTGAGATCCAGCTCTCAAATTTTGTTTGATGGAAATTCAGATGGAAAATGTCCGATGGAGCCTACACATATTCGGAATTTCCGACAACAAGCTCACATTGAACATTTGTTGTCAGAAATTCCGACCGTGTGTACGCAGCATAAAGGTGCACTGTTCCCAGTTTTCCTTAATAATGACATCCAATAAAGTGCTTCTGTGTTCCACCAGTGCTCAGAAGTAGAAATAGTGGCCTCTTACCAAATCACTATGATCTCCAGATTATAAGAGATCATGAACAGCGTGGGTTGCAGAGCTTCCTTCAACCTCCCAGGTTCAGCTGTACATCAGCACTGTGTGGAAGTGGATCATATGCTCCACCATAGATGCCTCAATCTCCACACCAGATGAGCCTC
This sequence comes from Aquarana catesbeiana, assembly GCF_042186555.1. Classification (NCBI taxonomy): domain Eukaryota; kingdom Metazoa; phylum Chordata; class Amphibia; order Anura; family Ranidae; genus Aquarana; species Aquarana catesbeiana. The sequence continues at coordinate 978,734,373 of NC_133324.1, read as the reverse complement.
GAGCCAGCTATTCTAAGTATTGAGCCATATAAAAAGAAAGAAGACTAATCATGCAGTACGTCCAAAAAAAAAATTAGTTTAATAAAATATGCACTTACAGCAATTAGATAAAAAAATGAGCAGTAGAAAGAGAGGTCTTTTAGTAGCTCCTCTGAATAGTAGTAAAGAAATATCATTGGCCACTCACATTGAGTGCAACCAGATTCCAGTCAAAAGAGAGGAGACCCTATTCCAGCAGCCACCTCTCACTCTCACTTAAGAGGCATAGGTGACAACATACCAGCTCTTGACAAAAATGCTGATATTCTCCTGCTTTTTTGCAAAGACATCCTAAAGGTACACAAAGCTCATCAACAAATCGGCGGGCCACATGACACACCATATGCCCAATGCCTGGACCAAGGCTAGGTCATCATAGGCAACATCTGTCTGGGTAATGTCAGGAGGTCTTCAACTGACTCTATGCAGAATTCATTTGCACAGATCATTCTAAACCTACACCACCTCATGGGGAAGAAGAGGAATTTTGGTACCTCCCATGCTTTGGTGTGTACCATCCTCGCAAGCCAGATCAGATCATGGTGGTCTTCGACTCAAGGGCTCAATGTGAAAGGGTTTCCCTCAATGATGTCCTTCTCACCGGGTCTAATCTGAAAAACAACCTTATAGGAGTTTTGCTCTGCTTCAGACAAGAACTAATTTCTGTTATGGCTGACAGGGAAGAAGAGGAATGTTGGTACCTCCCATGCTTTGGTGTGTACCATCTTCACAAGCCAGATCAGATCATGGTGGTCTTTGACTCAAGAGCTCATAATGAAAGGGTTTCCATCAATGATGTGCTTCTCCCCGGGTCTAATCTGAAAAACAACCTTATAGGAGTTTTTGCTCTGCTTCAGACAAGAACCTATTGCTGTTATGGCTGACATTCAGCAAATGTTCCATAGTTTCATTGTTCGAGAAGACAACAGAAACATCCTCATGTTTTTATGGTAACGCAACAATGAGTTCACACCGATTCTACATTTGAACTGGTTAATCTTGAGTCGGATAGGAAATCAGAGCTAATATCGTGACACTCAACACCTCTGTGAGGTCAAAGACGAGACGAGTTCTCACCATTTTGAATGCTTTTTGAAGTGGTCTTTTGTAGTATGATCTATTGCATGACTTATCTATGTTGCTGCCTTCCCCTCTGAAGAACTTGATTCAAAGGGAGGTATGAAGGACTGGTGCATGTTGCTGCCTTCCCCTCTGAAAATACACTCATAAACTGTCTTCTGTGCCATCTTTCAGACACCTGTAATGACTTTACAAGTTTTACAGTATGTAAATGTTTGCTTTATTCTACCAAGTTCTCCCCCTTTCATCTCTTTCAGGTGTTCCTGGAAAAGAGTTCTCACTTCCAGTGCTTGGATTTGACTCTCAATTGTTTAATATTTGAAACCATAGATTTTGATGGGCAGTGTCAAGTTACACATGCATTGTCTGTTTGCCTTTAATAATTTAGTCCCTTCATCACTCCATATCTGATGCTCACCTTTGACGATCTGCACAAGTTTTTGATTAAAGCTTTCTACGATTTGCAAGATCAGTTGTTATGGATCAGTTATAGAGATCACACTTTCAGTCCTTATGCCGCGTACACACGACCGGACTTTTCGACGGACTGAACTCCGAAGGACTTTTCAATGGAGATCAGACAAAACGGACTTGCCTACACACGATCACACCAAAGTCTGACGGATTCGAACATGACGACGTACGACCGGACTAGAATAAGGAAGTTCGTAGCCAGTAGCCAATAGCTGCCCTTGCGTCGGTTTTGGTCCGTCGGACTAGCATACAGACAAACTGATTTTTTGACCGGACTCGAGTCTGTCGGAAAGATTTGAAACGTGTTCTATTTCTAAAGTCTGATTTTTCGTCAGCAAAGGTCCGATGAAGCCCACACACAATCAAATTGTTCAGCGGATTCGTTCCGTCGGACCTTTGCTGTCGAAAAATGTCCGGTCGTGTGTACACGGCATTAGGTTGCGGAAGCAGAACAGATACTGTATCTAATACTTCTGGGTGTGTTAGTCAAACTTTAGGAGTTTCAATGTGTATGCAATCAGACAGGCCCTTTTACTACATAGTTTTGGTAAATCTGAAAGAAAAACTCAGCAGAAAATCTGATAGTGTGTATGTGGCATAAGCTGCACATGTGCAGCTCAGTTTGAATTCCTTCACAGTATCTGTGTGCCGGAAAATTGCATTTCTGCACATGCGCAGGAGTGACGTCGGCTCGCAACAGCCAATCAAGATGGTTGTAGACTGGCAGCCAGGGAGAAGATGCCTGCGCCAGCGAGAGACCTCACACGAGCGGATTTTTCGTCAGCAAAGGTCTGACGGAACAAATCCGCCGGACAATTCGACCGTGTGTGGGCTTCATCGGACCTTTGCTGTCGAAAAATCAGACGGTCTTTAGAAATAGAACATGTTTAAAATCTTTCCGACAGACTCGAGTCCGGTCGAAGAATCCGTTCGTCTGTATGCTAGTCGGACGGACGAAAGGGGACGCTAGGGCAGCTATTGGCTACTGGCTATGAACTTCCTTATTCTAGTCCGGTCGTATGTCATCACGTTCAAATCCGTCAGACTTTGGTGTGATCGTGTGTAGGCAAGTCCGTTTCGTCGGAACTCCGTCAGAACTCTGTTGAAAGTCCGTCGAAAAGTCATTCGGAGTTCAGTCCGTTGAAAGTCCGCTCATGTGTACACGGCATAAGTGAGAATTCTACTTTAAGCCACTTGTATACTTTATCACCCCCTCTGTAGCCACTTCTTTAATAAAGCATATCTTAATTTTTAAAACTCTTGTATTTCAGATATAGTGAGTAAAGTATGGAAGGAGGATACTTTCTTTGGAAGCCAATATCTGAATGGAATGAACCCCACACTGATCAAGAAATGTGTTAAAGTTCCAGAGAAGTTCCCAGTTACTGACGACATGGTGGCTCCATCCCTGGGGGCTTCCACAAACCTACAGAAAGAACTCCAGGTGAAGTTATTATCTGCTGTGGAGATATGGATCTTGATTATACAATTCCAAAACAGTCGGGGCGCCTTGTAAAATCTACATAAAAACAGATTGCAATGATTTGCCAATCTCATAAACCCATATTTTATTCACAATAGAAAATATAAAATACATCAAATGTTTAAACTGAGAAAATGTAACATTTTAAGTAAAAAATAAGGTACAGCAACACATCTCAAAAATAGTTAGGACAGGGCATCAAAAAGTGGTACTAAGAAGGATGAGCTGGAATAACATCTTGCAACTAATTACCTTATTTTTCGCTCCGTAAGATGCACTTCCCCCCCCCAAAAAAAATGGGGGAAAATGTCTCTGAGTCTTATTGAGCGAATACTGACCAGGTCAACTGTCCCCCCCCCCCCATCGCCACCACTGCCATCATGTCTGAATGTCAGGCCGGCCATGTCCCATGAGCTTCGGGCGATCTCTTGGCTGAGCCTTTCATTCACAGAAGACAGAGCATGGAGTACGGCCGCGTGACAGGCAGATGTGATGACATCCTCGCCAGTCACCAGGCACAGGTAAGGTTGCATTACATGGGACAGGTCTGGCTGCAGTACATGGGACAGGTCTGGTTGCAGTACATGGGACAGGTCTGGCTGCAGTACATGGGACAGGTCTGGTTGCAGTACATGGGACAGGTCTGGCTGCAGTACATGGGACAGGTGTGGTTGCAGTACATGGGATACATGGGACAGGTCTGGCTGCAGTACATGGGACAGGTCTGGTTGCAGTACATGGGACAGGTCTGGTTGCAGTACATGAGACAGGTCTGGCTGCAGTACATGGGACAGGTCTGGTTGCAGTACATGGGATACATGGGACAGGTCTGGTTGCAGTACATGGGACAGGTCTGGTTGCAGTACATGGGACAGGTCTGGCTGCAGTACATGGGACAGGTCTGGTTGCAGTACATGGGACAGGTCTGGCTGCAGTACATGGGACAGGTCTGGTTGCAGTACATGGGATACATGGGACAGGTCTGGTTGCAGTACATGGGACAGGTCTGGCTGCAGTACATGGGACAGGTCTGGTTGCAGTACATGGGACAGGCCTGGCTGCAGTACATGGGACAGGTCTGGCTGCAGTACATGGGACAGGTCTGGCTGCAGTACATGGGACAGGTCTGGTTGCAGTACTTGGGACAGGCCTGGCTACAGTACATGGGACAGGTCTGGTTGCAGTACATGGGGCAGGTCTTGCTGCAGTACATGGGATTGGTAAGGCTTCATTTCATTGGTACAAGTCAGGCTGCATTTAATGGGCACTGGTAAGGCTTCATTTAATTGGCACTGGTAAGGCTTCATGTAATTGGCACTGGTAAGGCTGCATTTCATGGGCACTGGTAAGGCTGCATTTCATGGGCACAGGTATGGCTGCATTTCATGGGCACAGGTATGGCTGCATTTCATGGGCACAGGTAAGGCTGCATTTCATAGGCACTGGTAAGGCTTCATGTAATTGGCACTGGTAAGACTGCATTTCATGGGACTGGTAAGGCTACATTTCATGGGCTCTGGTAAGACTGCATTTCATGGGCACTGGTAAATATTTTAGTACACCATTTGGTTCAGAATAGTTTTTTTTCCTGTTTTTCCCCCTCTAAAACCTAGATGCGTCCTATGGTCAGGTGCATCTTATGGAGCGAAAAATGTGGTAGGTTAATTGGCAACAGGTCAGTAACATGATTGGGTATAAAAAAAGCATCTTAGAGAGTCAGAGTGTCTCAGAAGTAAAGATGGGCAGAGGTTCACCAATCTGTGAAAAGCTGCATCTAAAAACAGTCAAACAATTTCAGAATAATGTTCCTCAACTTCATCATTAGGGCAGATATTGGTGTCAGTAGGGCAGTGGATGGTGTCGGTCAATAGGGCAGTGGATGGTGTTGGTCAGTAGGACAGTGGATGGTGTTGGTCAGTAGGACAGTGGATGGTGCTGGTCAGTAGGACAGTGGATGGTGTTGGTCAGTAGGGCAGTGGATGGTGTCAGTCAGTAGGGCAGTGGATGGTGTTGGTCAGTAGGGCAGTGGATGGTGTCAGTCAGTAGGACAGTGGATGGTGTTGGTCAGTAGGGCAGTGGATGGTGTCAGTCAGTAGGGCAGTGGATGGTGTTGGTCAGTAGGGCAGTGGATGGTGTCAGTCAGTAGGGCAGTGGATGGTGTTGGTCAGTAGGGCAGTGGATGGTGTCAGTCAGTAGGGCAGTGGATGGTGTTGGTCAGTAGGGCAGTGGATGGTGTCAGTCAGTAGGGCAGTGGATGGTGTTGGTCAGTAGGACAGTGGATGGTGTTGGTCAGTAGGACAGTGGATGGTGTTGGTCAGTAGGACAGTGGATGGTGTCAGTCAGTAGGGCAGTGGATGGTGTCGGTCAGTAGGGCAGTGGATGGTGTTGATCAATAGGGCAGTGGATGTTGTCGGTCAGTAGGGCAGTGGATGGTGTCGGTTAGTAGGGCAGTAGACAGTGCCACTAGGGAGGTGGACTTTGTTAGTTGGGCAGAGGATAGTGTCAGTTGGTCAGAGGTTGGTGTCTGTAGAGCAGTGGACAGTGTCAGTAGTTTTTTTATTAGATTTTTGTATTATTTTTTACAATTTTATTTTTTATTATTTTTGTATAAATATTTTTAACAGTCTTGTTGGGGGGGCTCAGACCCCTGATGATTGAGGAAACGGTCCTCAACATCCATTTCTGTGGCCTAAGCTATACAGAATGAATGAACGGGAAGGGCTCTGCACAGTCTCCCTGGTCATTCACAAACAAGCATGGTAAAAACGGTTTACTATGCTTCAGTTATGAAAGAACACAGTAAATGATCTGTACCTATTACTCACTGTGTTCATTCAGTAAAGGAAAGGGCAGAAAGGGGATAACTATGGCGTTACCTTCCCTCTTCCTGATGTCAGACATAGGCGATAACTATGGTCTCACCCTCCTCTTCCTGATAACAAATATAGAGGATAACTATAGTGTCATCCAGTGACCGATCTGAGGTGGGGGATGTGTGATGTCACTCATTCTTGCTCCTTTCATTTCTGAATTACTAGGGCAGTCAGAGATTTCTATTGTCAGAATGCAGCCACCTGATGAATGCAGCAAAATGTATTGGAACTGATCCCCAGTATTTCAGCTGCTGCAGAAGGATTGTATCTAGTAAATGATGCCCCCACTACCCATCCTGTCCAGGTCCCCGGAGGGTCAGCAAGGAAGGGACAAGAGCTGCACGTCACCTGTCCATGATTGACGGTCTGCTGACTTCTGCTTTACAGGCTCCTAAGAAAAAAAATAATAAAAGCACATTCTTTTACCTGCAAAAAAATGTGCACTTATTCAATAGATGCAGACAGCTAGGCTCGGGAGCAAGCCCGCACGAGTGCCCCCATAGAAAGTGGCTTTCTATGGGGCACTTGGCGCAGGGCAGGAGCCAGGAACACCGGTAGAAGGCCTGAGAAGAGGAGGTTCAGGGTCACTCTGAGGAATTCCATTGTACAATAGTCTGTTGCAAAGTGGAAACTGTTCTGTGGTCAGATGTATCGAAATTTGACATTTATTTTGGCAACCATGGGTGCTGCGCCTAGCAGACTAAAGAGGAGAGGGACCTCGCAGCTTGTTATCAGCACTGAGTTCATTACCTGCATCCCTGATGGTATGGGGGGTGCATTAGTATGTATGGAAGGGGCAGCTTACACATCTGGAAAGGCACCATCAATGCTGAAAGATATATCCAGGTTTTTAGAGCAGCATATGCTCCCATCTAGATGATGTCTTTTTCAGGGAAGACCTTGCATATTCCAGCAGGACAATGCTAATCTGCATAATGCATCTATGACAGCAGCATGACTTCGTAATAGAAGAGTCCGGGTGCTTAACTGGCCTGCCTGCAGCCCAGACCTTTCACTAATTGAAAATAGTTGACGCATCTTAAAATAAAAAAAATTGACAAAGAAGACCGAGGACTGTTGGCCAGTTAGAATCCTATATCAGGCAAGAATGGCATAGCTCCCAACTGTCCCTGATTTCGAGGGACTGTCCCTGATTTGGAGCAATGTCCCTCTGTCTCTCTTTCCTCCTCATTTGTCCCTCATTTTGGTCTGATCCATATAGATGTATATACAATTCACTTTTTATCTATCAAAAAGTATTTTCCAGCGCTAAACCTTTCATCTGATTTCTAAATTGCTGCATTTGTAAATTCCAAAAGTCAATATAAAAGGAATAGGAGTGGTAAAGCACTTGGTGCGTTTAACCAATCTTGTTTTTCTTGTACAATTCTCCTTTAAGGGGGCGTGGCAAGGGGTGTGTCCTATGCCTGCATACTTTTGCTGATAGGTGTCCCTCATTCCCATCTCAAAAAGTTGGGAGGTATGAAGAACGGGACAATATTCCTCTTGCAAAACTGCAGCAACTGGTCTCCTCAGTTCCCAGACAAAATTTACAGAGAGTTGTTATAAGAAGAAGGGGTGTTACACTGTGGTAAACATGGCCCTGCCCCAACTTTATTTAAAACGTGTTGCTGCCATCAATTTTACAATTACCTTATTTTTTTCTTAAAATGGTACATTTTCTCAGTTTAAACATTTGATATGCTTTCTATTTTCTATTGTGAAATATAAAATATGGGTTTATGAGATTTGCAAATGATTGCATTCTGTTTTTATGTAGATTTTTATTTTGGAATTGGGATTGTAAAACGAACTGGTATAGCGTATGTGCAGCCAACACTTAAAGTGGAGTTCCACCCAAAAAAAAAAAAAAAAAAAAAAAGTCATTAACTGCTTGCCGACCAGCCGGCACAGTTGTACTGCGGCAACATGGCTCGGCTGTGTGAAACGCCGATATGTTACGTCAGTAACATAGACGGCCACGGGGGGGGGGGGGGGGGCACGCCTCCCGCTCGTTTTCCCAAGTAAATGCGAGTGCCCGGCGGTCTCGATCACCGCCTTGCTCCCGCGATCGCTCGGGGCACACAGTTTTCGGTTCTCTGAGGGGAGAACTGACAGATCGTCTGTTCATACAGAGTATAACAGCGATCTCTTAGTTTCCCTGCACAGTCCCCTCCCCCCTTCAGTTAGAACACAAACTAGGACACACATTAAGCCCTTCACTGCCCCCTAGTGTTAACCCCTTCACTGCCAGTGACATTTATACAGTAATCAATGCATTTTTATAGCACTGATCGCTGTATTAATGCCAATGGTCCCAAAAATGTGTCCAAATTGTCCAATGTGTCCGCCATAATGTCTCAGTCATGATGAAAATCACTGATCGCCGCCATTTCAAGTAAAAAAATATATATATTAATAAAAATGCCATAAAAAACTATCCCCTATTTTGTAGAGGCTATAACTTTTGCGTACACCAATCAATATACGCTTATTACGATTTTTTTTTTACCAAAAATATGTAGAAGAATATGTATCGGCCTAAACTGAGGAAAAAAATGTTTTTTTATATATTTTTTGAGGGGTATTTATTATAGCAAAAAGAAAAAAAATATTGCTTTTTTTTTCAAAATTGTCGCTCTTTTTTTGTTTATAGCGCAAAAAATAAAAACCGCCGAGGTGATCAAATACCACCAAAAGAAAGCTCTATTTGTGGGAAAAAAAGGACGTCAATTGTGTTTGAGAGCCACATCATTGTTAAAGCGACGCAGTGCAGTATCGCAAAAAGTGCCCTGGTCAGGAAGGGGGGTAAAATCTTCCGGGGCTGAAGTGGTTAAGTCGTCTGTAGGTCTTGGAATGTTCTTTAGACATTTTGAGTAACTGAGCAATATAATGAATCCCCAGTTCATGCCAAGGCTCGAACCCCCTCTAATTTACACAATTCCTCATAATTTACATTTCTCCATAGTGGAGAATATATTAATATATTCTTGTGTTGCTTTTGCTACCACCAAAAGAAAGCTCTATTTGTGGGAAAAAAAGTACGGAAATTTTGTTTGGGAGCCATGTGGCACGACCGCGCAATTGTCAGTTAAAGTGACGCAGTGCCGAATCGTAAAAAGTGCTCTGGTCTTTGGCCAGCCAAATGGTCCTGGGCTGAAGCGGTTAATGTGCATGAAATAAATTTAGAAAAAACATTTGGAGAATTTTTTTTTTTTTTTTTTACTTTTTTATGCCTGTTGCTGTGTGGTCCCTCGAAATCTGCCTCCTTCATCTCCTAGGCCCCTGACGTCATTTCCCTCGGCGCCTCCGCTCGCTACTGCTCCTGGGAGATGTGTGTCATCATTTCCCAGGAGGCAGTGGGCAGCGCCGAGGGCTAAGTTGCCATAACAACGGGACGGGCACTTCCAATGACAATGCCCGTTGATATGGCAACCTGTATACTTTACAGCGCCGCTACGGCTCTTTACTGCGCATGTGCGGGAACGGGGCGATACATGCTGGTCGCTCAGCTGCACCAGAGCCCGGAAAGATAGTGCTGGTGGGCTTCAGATGCCCAAAAGCACTATGGAAACTGCTACTAAACAGGAATATAAGATATATTCCTATATGAAATCGGCAATCGAGTGCGGATTAATAAAAAAAAAAGTGAGTTATCTAAATAAAACTTATAAGAAAAAGATATGAATCCTAAAAAAAAAAAAAAAAATGTAACAGTGGGAACTCCGCTTTAAGTTTTGGATACAGTAGGGAAGGGTTGACACCCTTGTCTGTTTACTTTTTTGCTGCGTCACAATAGGATGATTTCCTCAGAGACACAAGAAGTGAAAAGAAATCTGAAACTTCATAGGAGGTTCTAATCCATGTGTATTCTTCTATCCAAAATACACTTTAAATTATCTCAGTGGTTTGGTCCTATGTAGCAAAATACACATTTGCTTCTGTGCACACGTAGAGTCAATTAATTCATTTACCGTATTTCATTGCTGATCAGATTTTGTAATTGTTACCTTTCAGAATGGTCACATTTTCCTGGCAGATTATGGGATTTTGCAGGGTGTTCCTACTAATACTATCAATAAAAGGTCTCAATACATCGCATCCCCTATGTGTCTACTGTGGAAGAATCCTGAGGGTCAGCTTCTCCCAATTGCCATCCAGGTATTTTCACTTATGTATTTATGGTTGTAGCACCCTTCTACATAGACTGTGAGGTCAATTTAGTATGAGGCTACTGCTGTAGCCCCGGGGGGGCCAGATTTTAGTTTGGTCTGCTCAAGACTCTACAGGCTGGAAGTTTGATTACCTCCCCCTGACTCTAGGGGAAGCTTCTGAGGATTGGGGTAGGAGGATGCAAATACCTTGCCTGAATATTTAGTAGGGCCTATCCAAACCCTGGGGAGGTGTATCCAGAATGGTGGATAGGTTCCTGTTAAATAGGCTGGAGTCCAGAGGAAAGGGTTCTTTCCCCTGTGAGGAAATAGATCTGTTTGCCCTGGAGCACTCCTGGGCTGGATGCTGGACTTCTCATTTGGGTGGTCATGCCCATGTACTGTGTACACTTTTGGACCCTGTGAGTAAAACCTCCTGTCTTGAGCTAGAGTTTTCTTGACCTCAGGCGCTGAAACTTGGACTTCCTCAGTCTTCCACTATTTGTGCTACTTTTTGGTGCCTGGTTCTCAGCTGTGCACATATATACTGCCCTAGGTGATTATCATTCCCTTGAGAATTACTAGTGCTACTATCAAGTTAGAAGTCTCCTCCATTAGAAATCTGCTTTGTTTTGGGGTATCCTGCATTACTCCCAACTGGCCCTGGTGGGGGGATCATCAAGAGGACTGAGGAGCTAGATGGTCTCCTGGAGGAAGTCCAGAGGAACCGGGTCACCAAAAACATGCTACCCGGATCCTTGAGAGCAGTAAGAGACTGCACCTTGACGTGGCCTACAGTGAGCGCAGGCTGGATCTGTTCCCCTCCGTACAATTTTACACATTTTGTGGCACAAAATGAGGCCCATGACAAGTTGACCTCGAGAGCCCCTGATACTTGTGTCTTGCCTGGTAAAGGAGTTAAGGAAGAGCTGCCCCAATTCTCCAGATTTCAGAGAATCTGCAAAGGAAGATAGATGGGTTGGAATACCCTTATGTGCCTAAGGCTACCATGGAGGAGATAGAGAAAGAGAACAAAGTGGTATGAGGAGGACCTCTAAAATTACCTCTGTGTTCCCAAACCTTTTAGGAACTACAATTACCCTGCATATTGGATAAGGTTCCTGGACATTAAGACTAGCAGGAGTTTAGGCTGTCTTATTCACAAAGATAGCGAATTCAAAAGTGTACAAGCACACAGTACACACAGCACACCTAAGAGAAGTGCAGAGTCACTTAGTCCATTGGAACCTTCATCTGTAGACCATCAACAGGGTAGAGGAAGGAATGATGCAACTGGATGGATGAAAGAGAAATCAATGGATGGCTGAGAAGGAAAAAGGACCGAGACTGGATCCTCTGCAGCTCCCGCAAAAGAACTGGGTAGGATCACCTCAATGCAGAAGAAAATGAACAGCACGGCGCTGAGGTTATTATTATATAAAAATCACTTTATTAAAATAATTAGCATACTTACATTGAAGTTAGCAGGAAAAGGGAACACCTGAGACCAAGCAACTGTGATCATTGTGGGGCTGTAGGCATCACTTAGCAAACAGAGACCAAGGATGACAGGGCACCAGCCAGCTCAAGGTATGGATAGTAGTGGCGACGTTCTCAGCTGTGAAAATACCTGGTGGATGTTGGGAGAACAGGTGTGCATGCCACGTTTCCAGGGACTTTGAATTTGAAATTTGAATTTGAGAAAGGCATTTGAAAGAAAAGGCGAAGTCCCTAAAAGCGCGCCATGCATACCCCCTATCCCGACAACCACCAGGCATTTTCACAGCCGTCATCCTTGTGTGCGGCTGTGAACGCTGCCGCTACTATCCATATGTACCCTCATGAGGGCTGCCGAGTATAGTAGTCCACCTGTCACCCTGCCCAGCCAGGCACACACCTGAATGAATGAATGAATGAATGAATGAATGAATGATTTGTAAAGCGCTGCAAATGCGAACTGAATTGCCTCAAGGCGCTGCACATTCCTCAGAGACAATAAAGCAGCCCTTGCATTTTGTTTGCCCAAAAGGGGGGGACTTATGGGATGCCCAAGCAGGTGATCAGAACATTGCAATTTGAAACTACACATACATCCAGTATATCCATCACTCCATTCCTCCTCCTGCACATCGCTTCCTCTCTACTGAGTATCATTCCATAATCCTCCTGCACATCGCTTCCACTCTTCTCCTTTTCAGGACCAGCTAGCGCTGATTTGGTAGGCCTGACACTGGCTCAGCTAGGCCCAAAGTAGATGCCCTTTGCAGGCAGGGACCACAGGCCCCTTTTAGTGTAGCAACAAAAATAGGGTAGTTCTTTATTGCTAGCTGGCCGCGTGGCTAGTGAGCCCAGTACGACAACTTCAGGCCCTGCCAGCCCTCCTGGCTGCAGCTGCCTCTCTCCATTGCCCATGTTTCCACAGTTCTCTCACCTGGTTCTGCACCCATCTCAGACTTCAATCCCCTAGTCCTCTCAGGCATGTCTCCCCAGTCCTCTCAACTGTGCTTCACTCACCAGCCCTCTTGGGTGCGACCTGTTGTTCCTCCTTGGAGACTTGCCTGGCAGCGCTTTCTCCCACTGTCCTCTCCTTGCTCCTCTTGGCCAGGACATCTCTGTGTGTTGTAGGAGGGTCCCGTTCGCACCCAAGCCCAGGCCCAAGGTCCCCCCCAGACTGGGGAGCTCCTTTCCAAGGCCATCGACAGCCTAGCACTCCATCTCTAACTTCCTCTCGAACAACTCCACCCCAGCTGGGGTGACCCTGGGTATTTCAGGAGGAATCCCCCCTGCCAATCCAATTTGGGGATTGGTCAGGGCTCCTTAGAACACCCCAGGTGGCTCCACCTCCCCTCCAGCCTCTCTTTCTAGATAACACTGGAACATTCTAAAAAGAAGTAGGAGATCCTAGTGATGCCACCTGTGAGTCAACCAGCACTACCCTGAACCACTCCCAGCCCAGATCAAAACAAACAGGCCTGGCTGCCAGCCAGGCATGCCTAAATGTACCTGCTCTGCCAATAACCTATATACATACTCTAGCAACCTAGAGGGTGCTACACATACCTTGAGCTGGCTGGCCCCCTGTCATTCTTGGTCTCTGTTTGCTCAGTGATGCCTACAGACTCACACTGATCACAGCTGCTTGGTCTCATGTGTTCCCTATCTATGCTGTTTCATGCTATCTTCAATGTACTGTAAGTGTGCTGCTTATTTTAATAAAGTGATTTTTATTTTATACTGACCTCAGCGCCCTGCTGTTCATTTTCCTCTTCTTCACAAAGATAAAGTGGTCATTAAGAAAGCTGGGTGCAGGGATCAAGAGTGGTCAGCCAACATGTGGGGGCCTAATGGAAATATGGAGCAGGTCCCTGACCCAAACTTTTACAGATAAGCTAGCCCATCATGTTACGCTATCTTACGTTGTTGCCCACTAGGGGCAATTTGGTATTTGGCCACTAGGGGAAATACAAAGGCAAGTAAAGTCTGTGGACTTTAGGATAATGTGTCTAGGTTAATAGGTAGTGTCACTGTACTGTACTGCTGGAGGATTGGAGATAATGCTCCAGCTCTGTAGAGTGTTGTATGAGATGCTTTATTAACTCTGTTCTCTTGCAGGTGAACAGCAATCAAATTTAGAATTTGTGGATACATTTCTGGATACATTAATCATTTGTATTTAACTAGAAGTAGGGCTCTACCCAGTTAGACTGTGTATTCATGTATATAGCTGATGTAAGAGCTCTGATGCCTGATTTGGTCTCGATACAACTTAGTGCTGTATGTGGTTTGCTTTCAAATTCTACATTGTTCGAGTAACCCTTTACTATGTGGAATGCCACATATAAAAATTGTTATATTGTTACCTTCTCTCACCCTTGTTTATCGCAGGATACTTTGCTCTTGTTTAAGAGCTCTTTTTATGTTACGGCCCATGTAAATTTAGCACAGGGGCTTCTGCTGTAGCCACAGGTGCCAGAATTGTTTAGTTTGGTCTGCTTAAGACTCCACAGGCTGGGAGTTTGATTATCTCCCCCTGACTCTAGAAGAAGCTTCTGAACATTAGGACGGGAGGATGCAAATACACGGCCTGAATGTTTAGTAGGGGCTAGCCAATCCCTTGGGAGGTGTGCCCAGATAGTGGAGGGGTTCCTGTTAAATAGGATTACAGCCTTGCGTTGAATCTGTTTTTTCAGCATGCTTGGCATTATGTTGCACTGCATAAATTTCTCCTATGCAAATTGTTTTGTGGGAATTTGTTACATAGTTGTTTTAAGTAGCTGACAACAATAAGTCACTGACTTGTAATTAGCAGCAGCATTGTCAGCCTGTTGTGTACAACAGGAAGAGAGGGTGGGACTTTTATGAGATGCACGGCAACATGCCACTCCATCCCTAATTATATTGAATAGGATGATTGTGGGACTTTACATGAGGCATGAATTCAAGGCTAGCAAGCAGCAATTGTAAAACAATGGGTTTTATTTTTACAGCCGTAAACGACACAATGTATTAGTAGTAATATCATGCATAATTTCATGGACAAGCATATATATAGCCAGGCAGGCAATCATAAAACATGTCAACAGTATCAAAATGAATTACATATCATAGTAAAAAAATCATCAGTAAAATCACCTGGGACAGCATGTAGCAAGATATTTTACAGTCTATCGCAGTTAAAAAAAAAATATTATTAATTATGGAACATGTACAGCCAACTTGTAGGGCATGTAGCATCTGTGCATTCCCAACGCGTTTCGTGGGATGGATGCCCACTCTTCAGGGGCGGATGCTGCATGTATCTATAATAAGACATATAATTAATATAACCATTGTCTCATGATTGCCCCAGGGAAAGAAACATACTGATTATGGAGGGCAAGTAAAATCCCTCTGTATACTTACGTTGGTCAGGATTGTGCGGGACCACTGGATGGGCCCCCCCCCCCTGCGGGAGATGAGGTAGTGGGACGCAGAAGAGCACTAATGGGATCACCCAATTAAAATAGAATATCCAAAAAGTGTTAGTAGGGGCTCCACTTGTAAAAAAATAAAATAAATAACAAGGTATATATGACATTTTCTAGTAGTATATGTGTGTATATATTTAATATATTTAGAAAAATAACTAATATAATTAGTATTATAATTATGTATGTATATATAATTAATACATTTATAAATGAGGAAGTGGAACAGAACCATAATTAAATTAAATGGAGGGGAATAAAACCACCCAATGATGGTGTTGGTAGATTAGTGTGGGTCATTTTAGATCGTGATTGTTGATATGGTGAGAAGGTTTGGAGTATTATTAATGTGATGATGAACATTCCTTCAGTTGGCAACGAGAATACCTATTTGCTAGACCCGATAGGTAGCCCAATGGCCAACTGTAGGAGTGCACACTGCAGGCTGACAACGCTACTGCTCATTATGAAACAGTGGCTGAGCTTTTTCCAGCCTGCAATATAAAGTGCTGTTACTAACTTACTAACTAACTAACTAGTTACTAACTAACTCAAGGTAGGGGTGTCTGCAACAGATTCACAAAGAAAGAATACTTTGTATAGTGAAACTCAAAGCCAAACATATTTAAAGTAGATTTGGGACTTTAATACGTCCTTTTTTCACATGTCTTTTTTAATGGAGCTCAGCCTCTCTCAGTCTCTCTACAGCAGAGCTCAGTGAAGGGTGGCAGAGTCTGCTCAAGGAGTTGATAAGTTGTGGGGTAGAACAAGGGGCAAGCTGATAGGAGGAAAGAAGAGTGGGACAGAGGGATGAGCTCAAAAGTGTGCTGCTACTCCTTTCACTGTCCAGTCACAGGGCGTGGTAGGGAGGAGACCTGTAAGTGAAAGTGAAAGATCAGATCCCTTTCCCTTCCTTTCCAGGAAGGATTGTGCTGCATGGTAGAGTTGTGCGTATCTCAGAACTGGACAGAAAAATCCTTTTGGCAGGTTATACAGCCTGAAGTAATAAATAAGGGGCATTTCTTGTTAAAAAGCAATACCGTAAAATAAGCAAAACCAATCAACAAACTGTGATATCCAGCAAAAGCTTCAGCTGTGAGAAACCCTCCTCAATTTACTCTACCACTTGGTATAAAAAAGGTGTCAACCTGCCATTAACCACTTGCCGACCGACGCATGTACATATACGTCGGCAGAATGGCACGGCTGGGCAAATGGGCATACTTGTACGTCCCTTTGAATTTGCCGCTGTGTGGTTGCGTGTGCACCGCCGGCAGTGCACGCGTGACCCTGCCGCGAGCTCCGTGTGTAGGATCGCGGGACCCTGTGATTGGGAGCGGTGATCAGTGATGTGTCACACACAGCCCCCCCACAGTTAGAATCACTCCCTAGGACACACTTAACCCCTCCGTAGCCCCCTAGTGGTTAACCCCTTCACTACCAGTGTGTCAGGTCACCTTGAGGCTAGGTGACAGATGCACACCGTTGGGATCAGGAGTGCACCGCAAGGTAGTGGACCCTACGGCTGACTGCTGTGTATTGGAGTTAGGGTGGTAAGGAAGGCAGGGCCACTGGAACACCAACACGGATCCCACCGGGGTTAGAGCGTAAGATTCCCTGGGGAGCAGAGTCTAAGAGCCATCAGGTGTTCACCAGAGCCTCTAGTGGAGAGATTGGACTGGGCTACAACTGGCTCCAGGTCGCGACCCCTAGGGTCCCCCAGATCACACCCACAGTAGGCAACAGGAGGATAGGGATAGTAAGGAAATAAGCCAGGACAAGGACAACAGAGTACACGCCAAGGTTCAGGGTCACAGGCAAACAGGGATAGTCGGGGACACGCCAAAAAGGTCAGGGTCACGAGCAGACAGGAATAGTATAGAACACGCCAAGGTCGGTAACAGAAACAAATGTAGAGCACACGGCAAGCAGGAAACAGGAAGCCAAACACACAAAGGTTGATCTGCAGGGCTGGCCTGCAGTGCAGAGGTTAATATAGAGTTCTCTGATAGGAGCTGGGGTGGGGCCATGCTTAGAGGAGAGATTAAAAAAGCAGTCAGGTGAGAGTCAGATGGTCTCTAGAGATGAACACATGGAAACAGGTAAGCCGACAAACTCTATTGCATAACCATGACACATTTTTACAGTAATCAATGCAATTTTTTAGCATTGATCACTGTAAAAATGACAATGGTCCCAAAAATATGTCAAAATTGTCCGATGTGTCTGCCATAATGTCGCAGTCACAATAAAAATTGCTGATCGCCGCCATTAAAAGTAAAAAAAAAAAATTAATAAAAATGCCATAAAACTAACCCCTATTTTGTAGATGCTATAACTTTTGCGCAAACCAATCATAATACGCTTATTGCATTTTTTTTTTTACCAAAAATATGTAGAAGAATACGTATCGGCCTAAACTGAGAAAAAAAAAACTCTTTTTTTATATATGTTTGGGGGATATTTATTGTAGCTAAAAGTAAAAAATAATGCGTTTTTTTTCAAAATTGTTGCTCTTTTTTAGTTTAGAGCGCAAAAAATAAAAACCGCAGAGGCGATCAAAAACCACCAAAAGAAATCTCTATATGTGGGAAAAAAAGGACGTCAATTTTGTTTGGGAGCCACGTCGCACGACCGCGCAATTGTCAGTTAAAGCGACACAGTGCCGAATCGCAAAAAGTGCTCTGGTCTTTGGCCAGCTGAATGGTCCAGGGCTTAAGTGGTTAAAGTAGGCACCTCTGGGTGTCTTCACCTCTATATTTTTTTTAACTCAAGTAGTTTTTTTTTTAGGTGAACAGTTGCTCTTTGTTACAGGTGGAATAGACAAATTTTCCCACTTGTCCTCCCTCCCCTCAGCCCAGCTCCAATTATAAACTTACAGTTCAAGTTGTCTTGTGTTCCTGTCCTACCTCTCCATTAAAAGGTGTGTGATTGATGTGAGTTGTACTTCCATGTGCAGGGTAGCAGGAAGGGACACAGTAGCCGCACCCCAACCACAGTACAGAAATGGCATACAGAGTTGAAGACAGTCAGAAGAAAGAGAAAATATGAAGTATATATTTATCTCAATTTCAGTAATATCAACTGGTAGAGAGCAAATGGTGAAGATACTCCAATCTCACCACACAGCTAGAATATGATTAATAAACTACAAGAGGGAGTTTCAACTAAGCATCCGGGTTGAAGACACTTCAAACATTGTAGTGCTTCCATTGGGAGAGTAATTGGGAACCTTTCAGAGGGCCAACTGCTCTTTTATGCCACGTACACACGAGCGGACTTCTCAGCGGACTGAACTCTGACGGTCTTTCCGACGATGTTCCGCTGAAACGGACTTGCCTACACATGATCACACCAAAGTCCATTCGTTTAACGTGATGACGTATGACGGGACTAGAAAAAGGAAGTTTAATAGCCAGTAGCCAATAGCTGCCCTTGTGTCATTCTTGGCCCGTTGGACTAGCATAAACACGAGCGGTTTTCCCGATAGGAACGGATTCCGTCGGAAAGATTTGAAACATTTTCTATTTTTAGGTGCATCAGAATTTTCAAAAGCAATGAAGCCCACACACGATCGGAATGTGCGACGGAATGGTTCCGTCGGACCTTTTCTGCCGGAAAGTCCGCTTGTGTGTACGCGGCATAAGAATGTTACATTTAGCAGGTTCCCTGGCTCTAGATTATTAACAGTGTCTATCCACAAGGATCAGGATTAAATATGATATGAAAAATTATTTTTAATCCTCTAACACCCCCCCACAGCATAAATGTAGGAGGTACCCTGGAGTCAGACCATACCTTGTACAGTCAGAATTTGGTCTTCATCAATACAGTTAAAGATATAGTGGGGTGCGATAAGCTCAGTGCATCATAAATAGTTGAGTGAACTTTTGGAATAGTGATAAGGACACTATTGGTAGAGCATCAGATATGCACCCAACACCAGACATTTGCTCCAGACAATTGAATACAGAGTTACACCTTCCCACCCCCCCACTTACCCCCCTTCCTTTACCCTTCCTCTCCGGTAATGAAAATCGAAGGTTTTGAGCTGCACTCACGGACGGGGGTGCATTCAACACACAATTTTAAACATAGATCAGATAAGGAACCTATCTCTAGTACCCCATCCCCGAAATGATACCTTTATAGGTTGGTAGGGCATGAACCATTAATGGACTCACTTGCTTAGACCGGAAAACTGGTAAAACAAAGGTATGAGGCTGGTCTGGGTGCATCCCCACCCTCTCACAGATTGATCCTGATAAGGGTGTTTGGGTGCTTAGGTGGCACACTTGGTCCCTCAACACCCTTCTAGTGTAGTCCCTCTACTTTCTCAATATGTTTAACCGATATGCCCCCAAAGTACCTGGGATTTGCAGGAATGCGCCTATGTAAAGATGGTTCTATACATTCTTTTATTGATACCTATTTTGCAGTATTATCAGTCATATGCATCTTACTGTATAGATGTATGCTCACTTCTATGTATTATGTAAAACCTTAATAAAAAACATTGAAACAGACATGCACCCAAGTCCTCTTCCTTAAAAGGCAGGAAAAAAGAAGCACCGCTTAAATGCTACTGTGTGAAAAACAGTACAGCACTGCTGAAAGGTGCAGGTTTGCTGAGAGAGAATGTCCAGACTCCAAAATTAACAGCAAATACTGCATATCGCCAATCTGAGCCACACTGACACAAATCCACCATAATGCCGTGTACACACAACCGGACTTTTCTACTGAACTGGTCCAACGGAACAAATCCGTCGGACAATCCGACCATGTGTGGGCTTCATCGGACCTTCAGCGGACTTTTTCTGTCAAAAATCTGACGGACTTTAGATTTGCAACATGTTTTAAATCTTTCCGATGGACTCGAGTCTGGTCGAAAAATCCGTTTGTCTGTATTCTAGTCCAACAGACAAAAGCCGACACTAAGGCAGCTACTGGCTATGAACCTCCTTATTTTAGTCCGGTCGTACGTCATCACGTTCAAATCCGTCGGACTTTGGTGTGATCGTATGTAGGCAAGTCCGATTTGTCAGAACTCTGTCGAAAGTCTATCAAAAAGTCCTTCGGAGTTCAGTCTGTCGAAAGTCCGGTCGTGTGTACACGGCATAAGGCTTCAGCTCAGTCTCCCACTCATCAGGCACACCACTCAAATGCATTTCAACCTGCTAAGGGCTTAATCATAGAGCAATTTAGCCCTTAGCAGGTGAAACGCAGAGGGGTTGTGCCTGATGGGTGGGAGACTGAGCCAAAACGTTATGGTGGATTCCTATCAGTGTGGCTCACGTCCGCTGTTTGCAGTATTTGCTATTCATTTTGGAATCAAGTCCTTTTCCTATTTTGCTTTACAGGGTTACTGAGTCCAGGCATTTAGCATTGACAGAAGTATGATGGTGTAAATAATGGAGAGGATTCTTTTTTGTTCTGGATGTACAGGCCACTAGCTTAAAGAAGATCTATCACCAGAACAAAATACATCTTGTTAAATCTACCTGGGGATCCTGCGCACATAGCATTTGTCCACATCTAAATCTGTGTAGGGGTTTCTGAGCTGTGTCTTCGGATAGCTCTGTTCTGGAGTCCTCCATTCCCAAGGGTGCTCTGTTCCCTTGCCCTGCTTTACCAAGGCTGATGATATGTTCTAGGCTCCCCTTTTCCCAGGCTGTTCTCTTCCACTCCCCACCTCCTTCACCAAGGCTGTTCTGTTCTGGGCTGCTCTTTTTCTCAGTCTGCTCGGCTCCAGACTCATGGCTTATCCACCTTTTACCCAAGTAATGCCGTGTACACACGGCCGCACTTTTTGAAGGACTTAACCCTGAAGGACTTTACGACGGAGTTCCGACGTAACGGACTTGCCTACACACGATCGCACCAAAGTCCGACGGATTCAAACGTGATGACGTACGACCGACTAGAATAAGAAAGTTCCTAGCCAGTAGCCAATAGCAGCCCTTACATCGGTATTCGTCTGTCGGACTAGCATACAGACGAATGGATTTTTCGATCGTACTCGAGTCCATTGGAAAGATTTGAAACATGTTCTATTTCTAAAGTCTGTCTGATTTTTTTCGATAGCAAAGGTCCGATGAAGCCCACACACGATCGAATTGTCCGGCGGATTTGTTCCGTCGGACCTTTGCTGTCAAAGTCCCATCGTGCGTACACAGCATTACTCTGTTCCAAGCTTCCCCTATCCATGTTTTTTAGTTCCATACTTCCCTTCTTCCCAGGCCAGACTGTGCATTCAATGACACTAGCATGCTTTGCAAGCACTTATAGGGCGTACACACGGTCGGACTTTGTTCGGACATTGCGACAACAAAATCCTAGGATTTTTTCCGAAGGATGTTGGCTCAAACTTGTCTTGCATACACACAGTCACACAAAGTTGTCTGAAAATCCGATCGTTCTGAACGTGGTGACGTAAAACACGTACGTCTGGACTATAAATGGGGCAGTGGCCAATAGCTTTCATCTCTTTATTTATTCTGAGCATGCGTGGCACTTTGTCCGTCGGATTTGTGTACACACGATCGGAATTTCCGACAACGGATTTTGTTGTCGGAAAATTTTATCTCCTGCTCTCCAACTTTGTGTGTCTAAAAATCCGATGGAAAATGTCCGATGGAGCCCACACATGGTCGGAATTTCCGACAACACGCTCCAATCAGACATTTTCCATCGGAAAATCCGACCGTGTGTACGGGGCATAAAGGAAATTCAGCATGAATGAACTTTGTTAAAGAAAACAAGTTTTCAGAGTTTGTGATGCCTGCACCATTATAAAAGTCATTTACCGCAATATTATGGTAAATAAAACAAGATCAAAACCGTGAAATAACCGTTGGTTAAAATGTCATGACCAATAAATAAATCCCTTGATCTTTTTTTTGTATTCCAGTTATCTCAGACTCCTGGAAAAAATGTTCCCATCTTCCTGCCCAGTGACTCGGAATATGATTGGGTA
Organism: Aquarana catesbeiana; assembly: GCF_042186555.1. NCBI lineage: Eukaryota > Metazoa > Chordata > Amphibia > Anura > Ranidae > Aquarana > Aquarana catesbeiana. Next base: position 978,712,327 of record NC_133324.1, on the reverse strand, counting down.
TTGGCCAAGATCTGGGTGCGTAGTGCTGACTTTCAGTTACATCAAGTTGACAGTCACCTTCTTCGTACACATCTCCTAGCCGAGGTCTTCTCAATTGCAACTACCAGGCAACTTCCAATGGGGCACCCAGTGTATAAGGTGAGTAAAGAGGCTGAAATTATTCATTATATGGAGAATGACTTGATATTTTGGTGTTCCCTAGAAGAATTTGCCAGCAAATGAGCCATTTCTATTTAAATGACATGAGGCAGATCATCTAAATGGGTGCAGACATTTTGGTAAAGGTTTATGCCGCGTACACACGAGCGGAATGTCCGACAGAAAAAGTCAGACGGAAGCTTTACATCGTATATTCCGATCATGTGTGTGCCTCATCTGACTTTTTTTTTTAATTCTGACGGACCTAGAAATAGAACATGTAAATATTTCCAATGGAACCAATTCCTATCGGGAAAACTGCTCGCCTTTATGCTGTTCCGACGGACCAAAAACGACGCATGCTCTGAAGCAAGTACGAGACGGAAGCTATTGGCTACTGACTATTGAACTTTCATTTTCTAGTCCTGTTGCACGTGTTGTACATCACCGCATTCTGGACGGTCGGAATTTTGTGTGTAGGCAAGACAGCTTGAGTGGAATTTTGACACTCTACAGAAATAACAAATTATCCGAAAATGTATTATCGTAACAGAGCGAATATAACAGAACGAAATTATGTATTTTACGAATGACAACGAACTGAAGCTAAACAAAATTTTCTGTTGTGCACAAGTCTAGCTGTTGATTTGTTAACAACAATTATTTTTAGAAACAGCATTAAGTAATAGAATAAGGCTTCATGTACACTACAGACCTCCTAACCTTGATTTTAGTTTTTGGTTTTTGGCATTATTTTTTGCCTAAACTCAACTCCATAAAAGCCTAGGTGTCAATGTACACATAGACTTTCACCAGAGTTTAGAAAGAGCTTCAACCTTCCTCTACTGAACGTGGAAGAGTCGTGTTCAGGATAGGAAAGCTTTGACCACTCCCTGGTGGAAAATGCAAACAGCAGGCGGCAGAAAGCGCTCGGAACTCCGTCTGAAAAACCTTCAGAGTTTATTCCGACGGGAAATCCGGTCATGTGTAAGCGGCATTATAGGTTCCAATAATTTTTTGTGTATAGGTAAAACAGATTTGTTTAGGTGCATCTTTTTTTTTTACAATACTACCACCTCAATAGCAATATTTGCAGTGATTACAAATATACAGTATATTCATCACCACGCTAAAGTTTAAGGTCAATGTTGGGGTTTGCTGAACCCCTGAAGGAGCCGCTGGATCCATTTGGTCCCCTGTTTCTCTGTCCACAACTCTGTGAACAGCGCCACATGCTCTGACACACCCGGGTGGGCAAGGAATGTTTATTGCAGGTAGATGTATACAGTATACACCCCAAAGGCTCAAGGTGAATAGACACCAGGAATGGCAACTTGTTATGTAATAGCAAATGGTATATTGCAACAGGGAAACAAAAGAATATATATAAAAAGAGAATTTGTTGTGCTAGAAATAAAAACAAAATAACAAACAGCTGCTAACAAAATATTGCTGGGTACAATAAAAAGAATTGGAGATATAGGGTATAGCGCTTGAAAAATGGTGGTAATAAAGAGAGTTCATCAAAGAATGTAAATTTTGTTATAAGTGAAATGAAGTCCATCAAAGATATTCAATATGCTGAGGAAAGAGCTGTCACCAACACCCGAATAAACTGACTCTTACCGCCAGTGCATGAGATATGCACATTGAACAGATGCAAAGTTGATCAAGTCCACGTTTACTCCTAGACTCCAAACGATCCACTAAATATCTGCAAGATGCCCTTCTTCTACTGACCCACCAGATGCAATCAACACAATCACGGCAAGACCTTTAGCTTTATCCCCGTAAGAGCCGATTGTTCTCTGCTTTCTCCAAACTCTACAAAGTTGGTCCAGCAGACACCTGGAATCCCCCAACAATAGGTACAAGACTTATTCAGCAAGCCACTCACTTCTTGCAGCGGGTAAAGCGGCATCCACCTCTCGTTGAATTCTTGGTGCTTTCCTACAGTTATCCTAGAATTCTCTCAATGAATGTTGACAGAGAGCAGCAGCTTAAATTGAAACAGAGCAGCACAGAGGCAGCAGCCAAGGCTTACAATGCATGCACACTCTAATGCCGCGTACATATGGGCATACTTTTCGACCGGACTGGTCCGACAGTCTTTCCGACGGACTTTCGATGGACTTACGTCAAAACTTGCCTACACACGATCACACCAAAGTCCGATGGATTTGTACGTGATGACGTATGACCGGACTAAAATAAGGAAGTTCATAGCCATTAGCCAATAGCTGCCCTAGCGTTGGCTTTAGTCTGTCGGACTAGCATACAGACAAGCGGATTTTTCGACCGGACTCGAGTCCGTCGGAAAGATTTGAAACATGTTCCAAATCTAAAGTCCGTCAGATTTTCAACATAAAAAGTCTGCTGCAGGTCCAATGAAGCCCACACACAGTCGAATTGTCCGCCGGACCCGGTCCATCGGACCAATCCGGTCAAAGTCCGCCCGTGTGTACACGGCATCAGAGTACAAGTGATCCCAGACACACACACAGTCCAGCTAAGTCTATAAGCAAAAACATTTGCTAGAAAGCCTGGAGTCTGATAGACTTTGAACAAAAAAAAAAGTCAAAGAGAGCTCATCAAAGATTCCATTACATTCTTTGATGAACTCTTTGTTTATTACCACCAGTTTTCAAGCGCTACACCCTATATCCCCTAAAAGAATATATATATTGTAATGAAGCAGTGGTAAGAGAATTAAACGGCAGTGGTTAACAGTAATGCCGCGTACACACGGTCAGACTTTTCGTCTACAAAAGTCCGACGGACGCTGAAGGACTAAAGCTGGCTGACAATCTGATCATATGTGGGCTTCCCCGGACTTTTAGCGGACTTTCAGCTGACTTTTCCAGCCTCAAATCTGACAGACTTTAGATTTGAAACATGCTTCAAATCTTTACGTCGTAACTACGCCGGACCCAGAAATCCGCTCGTCTGTGTGCTAGTCCGACGGACAAAAACCCACGCTAGGGCAGCTATTGGCTACTGGCTATCAACTTCCTTATTTTAGTCCGGTGTACGTCATCACGTACGAATCCGTCGGACTTTTGTGTGTGTGTAGGCAAGTCCGTTCGTAAGAAAGTCTGCCACAAGTCCGCCAAAAGTCCGCCAAAAGTCCGCCAAAAGTCCGTCGGACAGGCTGTCGGACTTTTGTAGCCGAAAAGTCCGACCGTGTGTACGCGGCATAAGAGAAATATAATGCAATGGTTAAACAGCAGGAAAAATATACTGCAACAATTAGACAATAGAAGTAATATGCTGCAGAAACAATAAATATTATAAAGCACATCCCCTCTTGAGGCCTATACTGAGCAACCCTAAATAGGGTGAAACATACATGTAGTACTACCCCTGTAAGGGCCGCTGGTAAAAGCTGGTTCTTCCCTAATAGTATAGAGCAGGGGTAGGCAACCCCCGGGACTCGTGCTGAAAGCGGCACACCAAGCCTCTTTTGCCGTCACCTGACTCCCTCCCACAACAGCAGAGCAGTGCAGGGAAGTGTCAGTGAGACACGAATGTCTTCCAATCTTACAATTCCCCACACCGCACCTGTACTGGGGGGGAGGCACTGTACCCCCACACATTGTAAACAATGGGAAACATTGATTGGTTATCTAACTTTGTTGTAGCTGCGATCGTCAGATCTTGTGATGGGGAAGATATTGGGTGCAGTTCTGCTAGTGGGGTGGCCCCTGTTTCCAGGAGGGGGAGGACTGTTATTGGCCACTGCCAAAGCCAATCAGAGTGCTAGTCCTGCACACCATCTGGAGGAAGAGGACTGGCTCGGTTGCCACTACCAATCTCAGAAAGTAGGGATTTCACTGTGATTGAGAAAACCACAATCAGGTGACAGTTTGTGGAATTACTGTTGCGCTTCTGGGAACTGTGTTAAAAAAAAAAAAAAAAATATATATATAGTGTTTGTGTGTATGTGTCACTTACTACTGACCCCTCAGCTCTGCATCATCTACCACTACCAACCTCTACATCACCTACTCCCAACCTCTGAACTCTGCGTCACTTACACCTGACCCCTGAACTCTGCGTCACTTACTACTGACTCCTCAGCTCTGCATCATCTACCACTACCAACCTCTATATCACCTACTCTCAACCTCTGAACTCTGCGTCGCTTACACCTGACCCTTGAACTTTGCATCACTTACTACTGAACACCTCAACTCTGTGTCCCTTTAAGCCACAGCCAGTATGCAATAAAAATCGTACCCAATTTTGCTGCGGCGCTCGGCACCACACTTTCTCTCAGCTGCAGGGGCTCAATCTTGCATACAGGCCCACTGCTTTCAGAAAATGCCCCTGACCTGAGCTCATCATTGCGCATCCATTCCAGATGCTTGTATGTGACATCACATGCATCCCATACATCACATACATTCCATACATCCCATACATCACATACAAGCACGTGGGCTGGATGGAAAAGGTAGATTAGCGGGGATGAGTGTGCCAGGACAGGTAGATGTGTCTCATCTCTGCTTCCTTGCACCACTCTGCATATCACACATATCATAGATGAGAAGAAAGTACAGCGGTGGGCCAGATGAGCAGGAGGGTATGATGGTGGGGCAGATGTGCAGGGGGGTTCAGTGTTGTGCCAGATGAAAAGGGTGTTATAGTGGTATTACAGAGAAGTAGGGGGGTTCGATGATGGGCCAGATGAGAATTGGGTTATAGTGGTGGTACAGATGAGCAGGGGTTACACTGGTGGAGCAGAAGATGAGGGGGTAAAGAGGTGGGGCATTAGTGCAGGGGGGTACAGTGGCAGGGCAGAGGAGAAAGGAGGTCCATTGGTGGGACAGATGTGCAGGGGGTTACAGTGGTGGGGCAGAAGAGCAAAGGGGTACAGAGGTGATACAGATGTGCAGGAGGTACAGTGGTGGGGCAGATGAGAAAGGGGGTTACAGTGGTGGGAGTGATGAGAAGGGGGTTCAGCGGTGGGACAGAAGAATGGGGTACAGCAGTGGGGCAGATGTTTAGGGGGGTACAGTGGTATGGCAGAAATGCAGGAGGTACAGTGGTGGGAGAGATGAGAAGGGGGTTCAGTTGTGAAACAGAAGAGCACAGTACAGTGATAGGGCAGATGAGCAGGGGGTTACGGTGGTGGGACAAATGAGTAGGGGGGGGGGGGGTTCAGTGTTGTGCCAGATGAGGAGGGGGTTACAGTGGTGGAAAAGATAAGCAGGGGGGTTCAGTGTTGGGGCAGAATTGAAAGGGAGGTGCATTAGTGGGACAGATAAGAGGGGATTACAGAGGTGGGGCAGATGTACAGGGGGTACAGTGGCGGGGAAGAGGAGAAAGGAGGTATATTGGTAGGACAGATGAGCAGGGGGTTACAGCGGTGGGGCAGAAGAGCAGGGGGTACAGAGGTTAGACAGATGAGCAGGGGGAACAGTGGTGGGGCAGATGAGAAAGGGGGTTACAGTGGTGGGGCAGATGAGCAGATGGTTTCAGTGTTAGTACAGGTGAGAAGGTGGTTCAGCGGTTAGACAGAAGAGCATGGGGCTACAGCGGTGGAGCAGATGCGCAGGGAGATACAGTGGTGGGGCAGATGAGAAAGGGGGTACATTGTTGGGACAGATGAGCAGGGGAGTTACAGTGGTGATACAGAAGAGCAGGGGGTTACAGTGGTGGGAAAGATGAGCAGGGGGGTACAGAGGTGGGGCAGATGTGCAGGGTAGGACAGTGAGGGGACAGATGAGCAGGGGGGTACAGTGGGGGACAGTGATCTGAGGTGTGAAGGTGCAGGATTTGGGGCTGATCTGAGGACTGGAGGTACAGGATTTGGGGCTGATCTGAGGACTGGAGGTACAGGATTTGGGGCTGATCTGAGGACTGGAGGTACAGGATTTGGGGCTGATCTAAGGACTGGAGGTACAGGATTTGGGGCTGATCTAAGGCATGAGAGTGCAGGATGTTAATTAGTCACTATTACTCTTGTAGTTTACAGCATTTACTCTATAAAAAATCATTTTCGTGATTGAGAGTGTGAAGTTAAATTTTTTTTGTTAAAAAATCGGTGCACTCAATTTCTTTGAAAACATTTTTTGGCACACTGCTCAAAACGTTGCCTACCCCTGGTATAGAGGCTGCATGTCCCCCCAAGCACCAGTCCATACACACTGGCTCCAATAACTCAGTCTAGGGGATGGCTTTTTGATATTTATTGCTTAAAGACACTTTAAACAGGAGAGGGGTTATTGCTCACAAATCCCCAAGATGGGTGCCATAGAACAGGAACAGAGTCCATAGGCTGCCTCAGAGGCAAAAGCCCTGTGAGGATGGAACCTTCCTTGCTGAGGAAAGAACAATCTCTCCAGGGCTCCACACTATGGATGGGCTGAACACCCCCCGCCCCGGGGGTGGTCTATAACATTGTGAGATGTAGAGATATCAAAGTAAGTGACACCAAATATATACTAAACCAATTATGGCGAATAACCTGATGGGTATAAGTACAGTGAAATAGTGTTCAGATAAATAGTTATGACAAGTGATCCAAAAAAATGGTGAAATTCCTTTAAAGTGAGCACCAAAAATATACAAATATATAAAAAAAAGTCCATAATAAATCTCCAAAAATGTGTAAAATAGTCAGTGACGTGATATAATAAAAAGGAGTTCTGTTTACTGAATCTTCCACCACACCTCCGTGTCTGTGATTCCGCTGCCCTTTAAGAAACGCACTCACCAGCTATCTTTTCCTCACACTCTCATGTTCGGCTAAAACGCCTTGACCCACACAAAAGGGGGTGAATGATAGCCTCCGAACTCCCTTTGTATTTGAGACTTAACTATTAAGTTTCAAATACAAATCTGTAGCTATTAAGTCTCAAATACAAATCCGTTATAATGAACAAAGCTCTAACACCAGGATGTACTAAACAAGGACCCTCATGACAGGATCACCAGAGAGTTTATATATGTGGATACCCTGGATAGGGATAAGCCGAACACCCCACCGGTTCGGTTCGCACCAGAACCTGCGAACGGACCGAAAATTTGCACGAACGTTGGAACCCCATTGACGTCTATGGGACTCGAACGTTCAAAATCAAAAGTGCTCATTTTAAAGGCTAATTTACATGGTATTGTCCTAAAAAGGGTTTGGGGACCCGGGTCCTGCCCCAGGGGATATGTATCAATGCAAAAAAAAACCTTTAAAATTGGCCGTTTTTTTGGGAGCAGTGATTTTAATGATGCTTATGGTAAAATAAAAAAAAAAGTGAAATATTCCTTTTAAATATCGTACCTGGGGGGGGGGTGTCTATAGTATGCCTGTAAAGTGGCGCGTGTTTCCCGTGCTTAGAACAGTCCCTGCACAAAATGTCATTTTTAAAGGAAAAAAAGTCATTTAAAACTGCTTGCGGCTTTAATGTAATGTCGGGTCCTGGCAATATGGATGAAAATCAGTGAGACAAACAGCATAGGTACCCCCCAGTCCATTACCAGGCCATTTGGGTCTTGTATGGATATTAAGGGGAACACCGCACCCAAATTAAAAAAGGAAACAGCAGTATACAGGCTCTGTACTCTGAACAGCAGTATACAGGCGGTGCAAACAAGACAGGGACTGTAGGTTTGTTGTTAAGTAGAATCTGTTTGTAATTTTGAACTAGTACATTTTTAACGTGTTTAGCTCCAGCCAAAAAATCTATTTTAAGCTTTTTGGAAAACACAGGGAAGGGTTATCACCCCTGTGACATTTGTTTTGCTGTCTGTGCTCCTCTTCAGAAGATTTCACCTCACTTTTTGTCCCAATGACAAATGTTTTTTGAAAATGTGTTTTTTTTTTTTTTTTGTGAAACAAGGATTGGTGATAAAGCATCAGTGGAAAGGAGAAATGTTTTTTTTTTTCCCATATTAACTCTTACAGGAGAGAATTTCCCTTCCTATGGGTAGATTTCATCTCACTTCCTTTATTGTCTCCTTCCATTTGCAAGTAGGAGTCATTTGTAAGTTAGATGTTTGAAAGTAGGGGCTTGCCCTATATACGCAGAAAATTGGGCCTTAGGTGTTGTTGTGGCCACAACACTGTAAGCCCTCACAGGGCCCTGCTGTGAAATATTAGATCAAGAATTGTAATTACATGCCCCTGTTGAACAGGGGCAGAAAATTTGGGCCTTTGGTGGTGGTGCTGGTTCCACAACACTGTAAGTCCTCACTCGCTCTTGGTGGGCGCAGAAACGGTCCCTGCTGTGAAATATTAGATCAAAAATTGTAATTACACGCCCCTGTTAAACAGGGTCTGAAAAATTGGGCCTTAGGCACTGGTGCTGGTGCCACAACACTGCAACCCCTCACAGAAACTCTAGTTGGAACGCAGGAACGAGCCCTGCTGCAAAGTATTGCATCAAAAATTTTAATTACATGCCCCTGTTAAACAGGTTTGTGAAAATATATGTGTCACTGGCGCAAAAACTATCCTATCAAAAATGGTGTAAGTGATATTTATAGCTGCTGCATCCAAAAAATATTTTTCAGAGAAAAAATTAAATTAAAAGTGCTATGTGAGTGGATGCGCTGCTCCCATCTGTGCTCTCTATATTGCCTGTGTATGTGCTATCTCAATAGCCTAATTTGGTTCACCATCCACCTAACAGGTTATATCTCATTTATACAATAATCATATGTTTGTATAATTCATCACATGTGAACAACAACTTAATCCAAATACTTTAAATCATATAAAAAATCCAGTGACATATGTCACATAATGATAGACTCTTCTTCATATGTGTTGCGAATCATCCGTTATAATTGCCGTGGGCGGCGTGCTCTTGTGTGTGGTATCAGATTAAAAGTGACTTAGTGCTTCACCACCACCTGTGAGATTTGCCACTCACCAGATTAATCTTTAAAACTGCACCTTTGGTTCATTAACAGGGATAACCACTCCACTCAAAGGAAACTTTCTCCAATATCTATACCAGGTCCTCAATGTTCCTCATGCAAACGGATAAAAAACCATCATCGCGCAATAACGTTTAAAACCTTTATTCCATACATAAAAAACACTTTGCACTCACATTTCCAAGTGCCATTAGGCCGGCACCGAGCTTTTCCCGCAGTTAAGGACGGGTGGGCACTGCAGCCCGGTTCGTCTAGTGTGTGCTAGATGGTCTCCGTTGCCGCTTACGTTCCCCCCTGTTTGCGTTCGCGTCCTCTCCAAACCCCGTTCGTTCCCGGTCACGTGGGTACGATAATCTCCCAGCAGCCTCTACGCGTTTCGCAATCAAATTTGCGTCATCAGGAGCTTCCTGATGACGCAAATTTGATTGCGAAACGCGTAGAGGTGCCGGCCTAATGGCACTTGGAAATGTGAGTGCAAAGTGTTTTTTATGTATGGAATAAAGGTTTTAAACGTTATTGCGCGATGATGGTTTTTTATCCGTTTGCATGAGGAACATTGAGGACCTGGTATAGATATTGGAGAAAGTTTCCTTTGAGTGGAGTGGTTATCCCTGTTAATGAACCAAAGGTGCAGTTTTAAAGATTAATCTGGTGAGTGGCAAATCTCACAGGTGGTGGTGAAGCACTAAGTCACTTTTAATCTGATACCACACACAAGAGCACGCCGCCCACGGCAATTATAACGGATGATTCGCAACACATATGAAGAAGAGTCTATCATTATGTGACATATGTCACTGGATTTTTTATATGATTTAAAGTATTTGGATTAAGTTGTTGTTCACATGTGATGAATTATACAAACATATGATTATTGTATAAATGAGATATAACCTGTTAGGTGGATGGTGAACCAAATTAGGCTATTGAGATAGCACATACACAGGCAATATAGAGAGCACAGATGGGAGCAGCGCATCCACTCACATAGCCCTGTTAAACAGGGGCTGAAAAATTGGGCCTTAGGCACTGGTGGTGCGCCCAGAACCAAAAATGTTCTTACAAGCTATCAGCATGATCATTGAGGAAGAGGATCATTACTCAGGATAGTCACTCAGCATCAGCATAAGCAGTCTTTGAAGGGATCTGAGATTTAAAAAAAAATATTCGGTTACATCAGCATCAGGTGCTTGGTAGCTGGTGGTGATCCAAGGCTGATTCATTTTTATGAAGGTCAGTTGATCGACCGAGTCGGTGGACAGACGCACCCTGTGATCGGTTACAAAGCCTCCAGCAGCACTGAATGTGCGTTCCGAAAGAACGCTGGATGCAGGACAGGCCAGTAGCTCAATTGCATACTGTGCAAGCTCTGGCCAGTGATCCATCCTCAAGACCCAGTAATCCAGAGGATTTTCGGTGGGAAAGGTGTCCAAGTCAAATCTTGCCCCTAGGTATTCCTGCACCATGTAAAACAGACGCTGTCAATGGTTGCTGGAACCAATCATACCTTGGGGCTGCGGACTAAAAAATTGTCTGAACGCATCGGTCAGACGGCCACCTTCTCCACCGCTCCTTCTTTGACTGACCGAAGCCTCAGCAACACGTTGTCCAGAAACAGGAGTTTGTAACCTCCCAGTCTCTGGGAACGCGTTGCACAGACCTTTCTGCAAGGCCTCCCGAAGATGTTTCATCCTCTGCTCCCTCTGCGACGGCAAGATAAGGTCCGCAACCTTACCCTTGTAACGTGGATCAAGGAGGGTTGCCAGCCAGTATTGGTCCTTCTTCTTGATACCACGAATACGAAGATCCTTATGCAGGCTTTGCAGGATCAGGGAAGCCATGCAGCGTAGGTTTGCTGACACATTCGGTCCGGAGTCCTCTGGGTCACTAAGGACGACATGGTCCACAGCCACCTCCTCCCAGCCACATACAAGTCCATGTGTTTCTTGGGACTGATCCCTTAAAGACTGCTGCTGATGCTGAGTGCCAGGCTCCACCTCCATACTGACACAATCCTCCTCCTCGTCCTCTTCCTGTGTGATCGGCGGGCACGCAGGAACACTGTCTGGATAAAGGGGGCCTTGAGAGCTAAGGAAGTCCTCCTCTTCCTGCCTTTGTTCTTTCTCAAGTGCCCTGTCCATTATTCCACGCAGCATGTGCTCCAACAGGTGGACAAAGGGGACAGTGTCACTGATACATGCACTGTCACTGCTCACCATCCTCATGGCCTCCTCAAATGGTGACAGGACAGTGCATGCATCCCTGATCATGGCCCACTTGTGTGGGGAAAAAAAACAAGCTCCCCTGACCCTGTCCTGGTGCCATAGTCACACAGGTACTCATTGATGGCCCTCTGCTGCATGTGCAGCCGCTACAGCATGGTCAACGTTGAGTTCCACCTGGTGGGCATGTCACAGATTAGGCGGTTCTTGGGCAGGTTAAACTCCTTTTGGAGGTCCGCCAACCGAGCACTGGCATTATATGACCGGCGGAAATGCACACAGACTTTCCTGGCCTGCCTCAGGACATCCTGTAAGCCCTGGTACCCACCCAAGAACCGCTGCACCACCAAGTTAAGGACGTGAGCCAAACAGGGCACATGGGTTATTTGTCCCTGTCGGAGGGCAGAGAGGAGGTTGGTGCCATTGTCACAAACCACCATTCCTGCCTTAAGTTGGCGTGGCGTCAACCACCTCTGAACCTGCCCCTGCAGAGCTGACAGAACCTCTGCCCCAGTGTGGCTCCTGTCCCCCAAGCACACCAGTTCAAGCACCGCATGGCATCTTTTGGCCTGCGTACTTGCGTAGCCCCTTGAACGCCTACGGAGCACCGCTGGTTCCGAGGACAAAGCACAGGAAGAGGCCATGGAGGAAGAAGAGGAGGGGGTGGTGGAGAGAGATTTGTCACAATCATTAGCAGTGGCATTTTGGAGGCGTGGTGGTGGAACAACCTCCAACACTACTGCACCTTGTCCTGCATCCTTCCCAGCTGCCAGCAGAGTCTCCCAATGCGCGGTGAAACTTAAGTAACGTCCCTGTCCATGCCTGCTGGACCATGAGTCAGCGGTAGTATGCACCTTAGCACTGACTGCCCTGTCCAGCGAGGCATGGACATTGCCTTTCACATGCCGGTAGAGAGCCGGAATCGCGTTCCGTGAGAAAAAGTGACGTTTGGGTACCTGCCACTGAGGAACCGCACATTCCTCAAACTCACGGCAGGGGGGCAGAGTCTACCAACTGAAAAGGCAGCAGTTGAAGTGCTAGCAATTTTGCCAAGCTAGCATTCAACCGCTGGGCATGTGGATGGCTGGGAGCGAACTTCTTTCGGCGGTGCAGCAGCTGGGGCAGGGAAATTTGCCTGGTACAATCTGACGTCGGTGTACCAAAAGCAGATTGCCCACAAGTACTTGGCTGTGACACACCTAATTCTACACCTTCATTCCTCTCAGTGCAGGTCTCAGAAAGGACTGAAGGTATAGTGGGGTTGGAGATCTCAGCTGATGAGGAGCAAGGAGAGGTCCTCTTTGTTCTTTGGTGTGGGTCTTTTAGATACGCTTGCCAACGAACTGCATGGCAGGTCAACCTTCTTGAGACATATGTTGCAAATAGCAGCGGTGCAATCTGATGCACTTGTCTCAAAAAAGGCCCACACCAAAGAACTTTTTGAATAACACGCAGAGACTGCAACGCCCTGCACATGCGGAGCTTTGGGGTGTGATGCAGTCAGTGTGCTGCCCTTAGGCTGGCCCCTCGAGGGCATCCTGCCTCGTTGGTGATGTGCCTCCTCCTCCTCCTCCCCCTCTCTCCTATCAGGCACCCACGTTGAGTCAGTGACCTCATCATCCCCTCCCTCCTCATCACTGGAGCAAACCTGGCAGTATGCTGCAGCAGGGGGAGCATGACTGCCAGATTGCTGTCCTTCTTGGGCATCCCCTCTGTCCATGCTCACGTTACTGCCTTCATCTAGCTCAATATCATCATCAGAGCCTTCCAAACGCTGGGCATCCTCCTGGAGCATGTACCCAACACTGTGGTCAAACAGTTTGAGGGACTCCTCAGGAGGACATGGTGGGGCTAGGGAAGGAGTCACTGATGCCATCGAGCCAAGGGAAGAGGCCGCGTTGGCAGCTGCTTTGCCAGACAAAGTACCTTGAGCATGGGTGAGAGAGAATGATCCACTCGACCAAGTCTCCTGCATGTTGTGGCTCAACACGGCCAGCTGCCGAAAAAAAAGGCTAGGCGTGTCCCACGTCCACGTGGTGATGAGGATGCACTGTGTCCATGACCAGCACTGTTGCCTCTAGACACAGAGCCTGCTTGCCCTCTTTTTTTGGCTTGTGACTGTCTGAATCTCCTTGTTGGCCTATATACGGTATATATATATATATATATGTACTGATACTGCAGCTAGCAAAATCAACTGCCTGCCTGTAGTATGAGAACACCACCAACCTTCTACAGGTAGCTTTAGGTGAACACTGTGCAGAGCTCGCAAAAAACTAACCTGTAGCTTATTTAGCTCCCTGTTGTAGCTTTCCTGATAGGATCAGGAAAACACCACCAACCTTCTACAGGTAGCTTTAGCTGAACACTGTGCAGAGCTCGCAAAAAACTAACTTGTAGCTTATTTAGCTAGCTGCGGTAGTGATAGGATCAGGAAAACACCACCAACCTTCTACAGGTAGCTTTAGGTGAACACTGCAGAGCTCGCAAAAAAATAACTTGTAGTTTTAGCTGAACACTGTGAAGAGGACGCACTACACTAACTTGTAGTTTTAGCTGAACACTGTGAGGAGGACGCACTACACTAACTTGTAGCTTTAGCTGAACACTGTGCAGAGGTAGCACTACACTAACTTTTAGTTTTAGCTGAACACTGTGAGGAGGATGCACTACACTAACTTGTAGCTTTAGCTGAACACTGTGCAGAGGTCGCACTACACTAACTTGTAGTTTTAGCTGAACACTGTGAGGAGGACGCACTACACTAACTTGTAGTGAGGGAAGAAAAAAGTCCGGACAGCCGCACACCAGGAGAATATAATCCAATGAAATTTCTTTATTGTAAAATTAGGAACAAATCATGTACAAAGCACCATGGATAGAATGTACAGATAATCAGCTAACACGTTTCACGCTCTGCGGAGCGCTTACTCATTGCTCTGAGTAAGCGCTCCCCAGAGCGTGAAACGCGTTAGCTGATTATCTGTACATTCTATCCATGGTGCTTTGTACATGATTTGTTCCTGATTTTACAATAAAGAAATTTCGTTGGATTATATTCTCCTGGTGTGCGGCTGTCCAGACTTTTTTCTTCCCTCACAACATTGATCAGCATTAGCCAGCACCTGGGGCCTTTCAACTCTGGAGAGCAACATTCAGTTTATACCTGGTTTGGATACAACCTGGTGCGAGAAAACGCTTATGCTGCAGTTGCATTCCGGATTATTGCTACACTAATGCCCCATACACACGGTCGGATTTTCCGATGGAAAATGTCTGATCGGAGCGTGTTGTCGGAAATTCCGAACCGTGTGTGGGCTCCATCGGACATTTTCCATCGGATTTTCCGACACACAAAGTTGGAGAGCAGGAGATAAAATTTTCCGACAACAAAATCCGTTGTCGGAATTTCCGATCGTGTGTACACAAATCCGACGGACAAAGTGCCACGCATGCTCAGAATAAATAAAGAGATGAAAGCTATTGGCCACTGCCCCGTTTATAGTCCCGACGTACGTGTTTTACATCACCGCGTTTAGAACGATCGGATTTTCCGACAACTTTGTGCGACCGTGTGTAGACAAAACAAGTTTGAGCCAACATCTGTCGGAAAAAAATCCTAGGATTTTGTTGTCAGAATGTCCGAACAAAGTCCGACCGTGTGTACGCCCTATAACTTGTAGCTTTAGCTGAACACTGTGCAGAGGTCGCACTACACTAACTTGTAGTTTTAGCTGAACACTGTGAGGAGGATGCCCTACACTAACTTGTAGCTTTAGCTGAACACTGTGCAGAGGTCGCACTACACTAACTTGTAGTTTTAGCTGAACACTTTGAGGAGGACGCACTACACCAAATTGTAGCTTTAGCTGAACACTGTGAGGAGGACGCACTACCCTAACTTGTAGCTTTAGTTGAACACTGTGAGGAGGACGCACTACACTAACTGTAAATAGTCTAGATGCCTGACTGTGCCTGACTGTGGTACTAATAGGATCAAAAGAACACCAGCAATTTTCTTCAGGTAGCTGTAAATACTGTAACAAGACAAGCCTGCCTGTCAGTAGGAAGATAACAGGAACGGATCTAGCTAAACTGAATACAGTGTATATATATATATATATATATATAACACCTGGGATGCATATATATACACAATACACTGTAAGTGCAGCTAGCTCACTGGCTGTCCTGCCTAATCTATCTAACTCAAATCAAATGACACTGTCTCTCTCTCTCTCTCTCTGTAAGCACGCCGGAACACACTACACAGGGCCGCCGTGCAGGCGGCCTTATATAGTGTGTGGCGTGTTCTAAACCCCCTGAGCCATAATTGGCCAAAGCCACCCTGGCTTTGGCCAATTACAGCTCTCTTTACCGACGGCGCTGTGATTGGCCAAGCATGCGGGTCATAGTGCATGCTTGGCCAATCATCAGCCAGCAATGCACTGCGATGCCGCAGTGAATTATGGGCTGTGACACGCCACACAAATTTGGCACGAACGGCCCATATCGTTCGCAATTCGCTGAACGATCGAACAGCCGATGTTCGAGTCGAACATGGGTTCGACTCGAACACGAAGCTCATCCCTAACCCTGGATGCTAACGGAGGGAGTTCGGAGGCTATCATTCACCCCCTTTTGTGTGGGTCAAGGCGTTTTAGCCGAACATGAGAGTGTGAGGCAAAGATAGCTGGTGAGTCAGTTTCCTAAAGGGGAGTGGAATCACAGACACAGAGATGTGGTAGAAGATTCAGTAAACAGAACTCCTTTTTATTATATCACGTCACTGACTATTTTACACATTTTTGGAGATTTATTATGGACTTTTTTTTATATATTTGTATATTTTTGGTGCTTACTTTAATGAATTTCATCATTTCTTTTGGATCACTTGTTATAACTATTTATCTGAATGCTATTTCACTGTTCTTATACCCATCAGGTTATTCACCATCATTGGTTTAGTATATATTTGGTGTCACCTACTTTGATATTACTACATCTCACAATGTTATAGACATTTGGTTGTTGTTTTTGTTTTTTTTCCTGTGCAGGATTTATGAGTTTTAGCGCCACTATTTTTTTTTTTGTTTACTGTTTTTTTTGGGGGGGGTTGTCGATACAACAGAGAATTAAATTTTGTCCACATACCACAATAACAGTCAGCATTCAGTAGTATGCTACCCTGTTTCTTCTTCTGGCTAGCTCATTGGGGCTTGTTGGGGCCCAACTGTTATGATTGCGTGCTCAAGGTAATGTTCGCTTAAGATGCAACCGCTACCACTGTAGTTCTTGCAGACAACTCTCTCCCACTTTTAGCAAGGTGTAATGCAGGGTTGGCCAGTGACCTCTCACCACTCTGTGTCAGCAGAAGATCTCCTTCTGCTCAATGGCAAAGTTTACCCCAGTTAGTGCCTCAGCATCTGGCTCCTCAATTGGGAAGCAGGCTAAATCAGCATTCAGGGCATTCTGCGATGCTCCAGAAGGACTGCCACTGTGCCCCTCTTCCATTCAGGTGCAGAGATCCACTCCCAGCCTGAGTCTCTGCAAGTCATTCCCTCTTGTCCTCAGCCCGGGAAAACTTACAATGCTCCTGCTCCTCCTCAGTACCTCTGGGAGTTGAAGTTCAAGAACAAAACTGTAGTACATGCTAGGTCTCTTTGGGGACTACATCTTCCAGTCCTTCACATTTCTCCTTAAAGTCTCTGGCAGTTCACATCCTCGGTTCGCCCCCTAGTGGATGGAGGACAGCTCTAATACTTGCTAACACAAAAATCCTCTCCCCAAACATAAGCAACAGAAACATTGTACACAGGAAACTGGCAGTCAGGTTCATGATATTACCCCTCCTCTGCCAGTTGCTGCTGGTGTTGACACTCCCTGCAAGGCAGCAAGGGTACTTCTGCAGCTACTTTGTACACTGCTACTTTATTTGCTACAAACTGGGTTTGCAAAGGCATTTGGTGTACACAAAGGTGATTTATATCCTTTATAGCTATTGAGGAGTATATTTTAATGAGAGGTTTTGCCTGTCATTCAGCTTTAAGGCATGGTGTGGGCATTACTAAGCATAAGCAGCATGTTTTCCCTACATCTGTTAAATATCACAGGTGTAAGATCACTCCTAAATCCCTCACATGAATCAGCCTCATTTCTACTTATAGAAAGCATGGTGGTTTTTTTTGGGAGAAAATTTTTTCAAAAGCATTCAATTAAAATAAGGACTGGCTGGGGGTGTGTGGCCAGGCTTGTCATGTGAGCGGACGTAGTTCTCTCTCCTCCTCCCTACTACCAGCCTAATATCAGCTGGGACATCTCTCCCTGGGACCCAAATGGCCCCTGTAAACCATCTTGGCCGGTGGATCACTCCCAGGGCTTACCCTGAAGCCTGAACCTGTCTCAAGAGCTATGACAAGGTGGAACAAGGAGGACAGAATGGCGCTGGGCTGGAGCTCCTAAGATTGCGCCGGCCTACCTCCTCCACACTTGCAACGTAAGGACAGAGATAGAGGGGCGGTAGAGAAACGACAGCGATTCGTCTGGAATCCAGTCCCAGATCTTCCTGCACCGAGCCACTTACCAGCACATGTCATGGAAAAGCCTGACATCCTCATACAGAACTCGGCTTTTGCTCACATAGAGGTATAGGGGAGAGATGGACACACAGACTGGGAGAGTGAGACTAGGGTAGAAGAGAGAGTACGGCCTGTTACCACTGAGCTCATACAGCCTGCTCAGATGGGAAGCCGACATTAAAAGATGTGTTCCTAGCAGCACAGACATGCAATACTACTCTGTCTACCGTGTTCAATCAGGTTCAATACCTACGTGAGGAGGTCACTATCATGCGCCATGACATGCAAAAGGTGCGGGAGCGCACATCTGCTGTAGAGGTCTGAGTTACCAATATTGAGGATGAATTAGCCCCTATGCAGCGCTACTTTAAAGTGGTGGGGCTTCAATCGAATCACCACGCTAATCACATTAATGACCTTGAAAACAGACCCCGTAGGAACAATGTGCAGATACTTGGCCTCCCAGAGCGCATGGAGGGGAGAAACCCCACAGAATTTATTGAGCAATGATTTTTGGAATTTTTGATAAAAATAATGTTTCACCATTTTTTGCTGTTGAACGTGCACATAGGATACCATTCAGACCCCCCTCTTCGGATAAATTTTGGCGTCCATTCATTCCGAAGCTGCTGCATTATCGAGCCAGAGATAAAATGCTGGAGTTAGCTCGAACAAGGGGTAATATTGATGTTAATGGATCTAAAGTCTCCTTCTATACAGATTATTCAGTGGAGGTCCAAAAGCTGAGGGCTCAGTGCAGAGGTTAAAGTGCAATTTCGCAATCTTCAAATTTCATATGCGATGCTGTATCCAGCCAAGTTTAGGATTGTTGCTAAAGGCGAAACACGTTTTTTTTGATAGCCCTAGGGCGGCTGCCATATGGCTGGATAGGAATGAGCAACATATGCTTCCTTCCTGCAACAACGCTCCCACTTAATGCTGTATTATCTTAGTGAACTGAAGCTACTCCCTTTGTGTTTTTTCTTTCTTTTTTTGGAACAGTTCTTCAGATATGTCCCTCTCAAGTCTCAACATAAGCTATAGGTGCCAGAAGAGCAGCCTTTTCTTTTTTTTTTTTTTTTTTTCTTAGTTTGTTCTGCATTTTGACAAATTGCTTTTAAATGGCATGGGCTGGATGTTCATATTTAAACCCAAATCTATTTTTTTTTTCCTCCCCCAGTTTCTCCTGTGGGGAAAATGTTCTACTTTTTTATTTTTTGTTTGGTGTTGTTAGTTTTGTTTGGATGTTTTTTTTTTTTTTTGTTTTTTTTTTTGTTTGTTTGTGTATGATGGTGAGCTTGCATATAATTATCTTATCACATCATTGCTGTATTATGTGGTCATATAGATCTGGTGGACTGGACTCCTACATGTACCTGGTTTAGGACTCCTGAGATTGCACTATGGAACTGATTGTTCCCCAGTATTCTTGGAACTAATATACACCTTTTGGATTGTATTTTGCAAATACATGCACATTCCTAGCTGCTGCTTATATGTCACGGTTTAATTATGGTTAATGAACTTGAGCTAATGTCCTGGAATGAGAGGGGAATGAAGATTCGACAAAAAAAGGCTATTTTTTTCTGCCTTGATACAGCCGAACTCGTCAATCGTCTGCTTGCAGGAAACTTCTCTCACTCAGGACACTACCTCTTTATTACAGAATAGGGCTTGCCCTATTCAATATCATTCTGTATACTCTGCATTTGCTAGAGGCACTAGTGTATTGAAATCCTCTAAGATTCACTTTTTCCTGCAGGCATGCTTTGATAGATCCTCAGGGTAGATATAAGCCGACCAAATATAAGCCGAGGCACCTAATTTTACCACAAAAAAACTGGGAAAACGTATTGACTCGAGTATAAGCCTAGGGTGGGAAATGCAGCAGCTACTGTAAGTGGAAAAGAGGGTCAACAATGCCCATTTGCAGCCTCACTGTGCCCATTTGCAGCCATAGTTCCCCCGAACTTCAAACTCGGTAGTTAAGGGTTCCTAGATGCCCCCTAGCTGCAGCCAAAATGTGGGGTCTCTAGACCCAAAGGGTCCCAAAATGACATTGCTGCAGATGGACACAGTTGACCGACTTTGAGGCCTCGTATCTTGGGGCCACTTGGTGCTAGGAACCCCAAATTTGGTGTGCAAACCCCTTGGAACTAGCACTATAACATATCCAAGCTGGGGTTTCTAGCACCAAGTGGCCCCGAGATACGGGGCCCCAAAGTCGGTTTGGAAAATGTCAAGCACTTTTCTACAGTAGAGAATGACATTTTCTGAACCAACTTTGGGGCCCCATATTCCACTGGGTTTGCACACCAAATGTGGGGTTCCTAGCACTAAGTGACCCCGAGATACGGGGCCTCAAATTTGGTTCGGAAAATGTCATTCTCTGCTGCAGAAAAGTGTTTGACTCGAGTATAAGCCGAGGGGGGCATTTTCAGCAAGAAAAAATGTGCTGAAAAACCTGGCTTATACTCGAGTATATACGATACATCTTATTGGTATGCACTTTATTTTTCATGACATGTAAGTGGGCTCAGTGTATATCCCCCCCGTCATATAATTCTGAGGTACTTCGGAAGATTGGTATGTTTCTGGTGGAACATCCTGGTATTCCTTTATTGATAATGGGTGATTTCAATAGTGTGTGTAACCCGGGCATGGATCATCACCCTGCAGGTCCCCGGCCAGAAACGTCTTTTCAGGCAGATACAGGAACTAGGACTACATGATGTGTGACGGTTCCTTAACCCTACGACCCACATCTCGTGTTGCTCTGCCACCTATAAATCCTTTTCCAGGATTGATTTAATCTTGGGCACAGATTCAATGCTTCCATTAATATTGGATATGCAATACTTACCAAGGGGCATTTCAGACCACCTCCCAATATTATTAACGCCAATTAAGATTAAAACATGTTCTTAAACTTAATTATCGTGTAAATGCCTTTTAGATATGGGTATTATTGCAGGGTGACTCTATTCGTTGGCGCTCACTGTTTTTTTTTTTTCTACATAATGCCCAGTCTGCTACTTCCCAGGTGGTATGGGACGCCATGAAGGCTTTCTTGGGACGGCTATTGATACAAGCTATTAGTGCTTTTAAAAAAATCTAGTGTGGAGTGGAAGACCCTTCTCGCAGCGAAGGTTAATAAAAAAACTCCAATATATTCAAAATACCACGCTTTCAAACCCTTCTGCATGGAAAGATATACAATTATTATATAAAAGGACGGATTTGGATAAAGATCACCGTGGACACATTTTTCACTCGGTGTTGATATTTTGAGGAGGGAGAATAAACTGGGCATATGTTGGCAATGATTGCTAACTCCCAGACTCATACCAATTTTGTCTCTTCTACCCTGCAGAAATGGTCTCTCATAATCGAGATGACATCTTATATTCTTTAGCACTTTTTACAGGGATTTATATCAGAGTAAGGTCACTTATCAGTTGAACTAACTTGAAGACTTTCTGGCTCCCTTGAAAATTCTCTCATTCTCTCCCTTTCTAGTAATGTTCGTAAGTGTCTTATTGCCCCCCTTATGTTAGAGGAGCTAACCAAAGCAGTCTTGGATCCCCCCTGATGCTAAGGCCGCGGGGATTGACGGCTTGCTGTCAGAAATATACAAGACATATGGAGATATACTATTGCTGGAACTGTTAAAAGTACTTAATCAGGCATTTACTTTTTTTTTTTTTTAATTCCCAGACTCTATGAATGATTCTAGCATTATAGTACTACTCAAACCAGGTAAAGACCATCTATCGCCGGAGTCTTATCTGATTTCATTATTAAATTCGGATGTTAAGATTCTGGCAAGGGTCCTAGCTACCAGATTGAGCAATGTTGTGCAAAAGCTAATACAGCCTGACTAGTCTGGCTTTATCCCAGGTGGGTACAGCCATGGGCGTCCACAGAACTTTTTTCAGGGGGGGGGGGATCATTTTAAGGTCACCCATGTTCCGCTCCTTTTCGACAATGTCATTATCACATTATCACAGTCAGAGATTGCAGATGTACTACAGGAGATGGTCAGAGACTGCGGACATACTACAGGAGATGGTCAGAGACTGCGGACATGGTACAGGAGATGGTCAGAGCCTGCAGACGTAGTACAGGAGATGGTCAGAGACTGTGGACATGGTACAGGAGATGAAAAAATAACAGGTGGTTGCCTGGATCAACCTTAATGAGTACTAATGAATATGGAGGGTAATAGCGAGTATGTACAAAACCTTCATCCAAACGGACCCCGTAGGCCATAGTTTTTACAGCACTCCCCCTGTTGATACTTGTATGAATACCTACTTAAATGTCAGTGCCTCTGTGTATACTCTCTAGAAATTAACATCTAAGTCAAGCTGTTTGTCATGTACTTGCTGCAATTTTTGCCTGATCGTTATTCAAAAATGATGGCCTTTGGTTTAACATCAGAATGACCCCGTTGAACTGATATATTCAACTAATTTGGATTGGCACTTCCAAATCACTCACCCATCCACCCAGTGTACCACTTATATGGCGTATGACTGAAGAATTTAACTACCAGGAGTTTTTTTTTACATAGAAACCATGTGCTTTGACTAGGAACTACCATGTCTATTCCCTATCTTTAATAATTTGATATTAGCATTTGCAAATGGTGACTGTGGTGTGTGTGGGATGTGTAGCCGTGGCTCCCTATGTTTTTAACTATTTGACAACGTTGTCTCATTTTAATTGGTCTGTGACAGCCACTTATCTGTGCCCCCCCCCCCCTTCTTTAATTTAGTAGGTTTGTTGTGAATTTTTGTACTAATAAAGACAGTTTGTATTCACCTCAGTGTTCTGTTTTAGCCCTCTTAAGAGAACTTTATTCTCTTAGTCTTTTTTTTATGGTACAGGAGATGGTCAGAGACTGTAGGCATAATACAGGAGATGGTCAGAGACTGCAGACGTAGTACAGGAGACGGTCAGAGACTGCAGACATGATACAGGAGACGGTCAGAGACTGCAGACATGGTACAGAAGACGGTCAGAGACTGTGAACATGGTACAGGAGACGGTTAGACACTGTGGACATGGTACAGGAGATGATCAGAGACTGTGGACATGGTACAGGAGACAGTCAGAGACTGCAGATGTGGTACAGGAGACAGTCAGACTGCAGACATGGTACAGGAGATGATCAGAGACTGTGAACATGGTACATGAGACGGTCAGAGACTGCGGACATGGTACAGAAGACGGTCAGAGACTGCGGACATAGTACAGGAGATGATCAGAGACTGTGGACATGGTACAGAAGATGGTCAGAGACTGTGGACATAGTACAGGAGATGGTTAGAGACTGCGGACATGGTACAAAAGACGGTCAGAGACTGTGAACATGGTACAGGAGACGGTTAGACACTGTGGACATGGTACAGGAGATGATCAGAGACTGCGGACATGGTACAGGAGACGGTTAGAGACTGCGGACATGGTACAGGAGATGATCAGAGACTGTGAACATGGTACAGGAGACGGTCAGAGACTGCGGACATGGTACAGGAGATGATCAGAGACTGTGGACATGGTACAGGAGATGGTCAGAGACTGCAGACGTAGTACAGGAGATGGTCAGAGACTGCAGACATAGTACAGGAGATGGTTAGAGACTGCGGACATAGTCCAGGAGATGATCAGAGACTGCAGACATAGTATAGGAGATGGTCAGAGACTGCATAGAGGACTGTTTGCATTAAAACTTGACTCCTATACCAGATAGGTTCAAGACTAAGAGCCAGGTGTGGACTAAATTGCCCCTATTGGTGGTAGGATGAGCAAATTTTATAAAAAATGTTTTTGGCCTGCCAGTTACTCTTTGTTTTGCACAATTCACCATTGTGGATGCCTCTTAAGTGGTTTAAAAAAATAGATTCTATAGTCCGTATTTTATTATGGAGAGGCCTGGACCCCAGAATTAAGCTTTCAACACTACAGCCACTACAGGGGTACAGTGCCTTAATGCAACATTATATTTTTTAGAAGCTCAACTCCAGCAGGTTGCAGGGTGGAAAATTGGCCAGACCCTGTTCAGTCCTTACTTTTGGGTAGGTCTTCCCTCTACCATTTAATAGACCAACTAAAATTTGTGTCTTTTGCACATGCATCCCAAAGTCCCAACCTAGTACTCATACTCAAAGCAATACAAGAATATATCAATATATTCTCCACTAAGGGGAAATGTAAATTATGAGGAATTGTGTAATTTTTTTGCGCTATAAACAAAAAAAGAGCGACAATTTAAAAAAAAAGGAATATTTTTTTACTTTTTGCTATAATTAATATTCCCAAAAATATTTTAAAAAACCCCAATTTTTTCCTCAGTTTAGGGTATGTATTCTTCTACATATTTTTGGTAAAAAAAAATCGCAATAAGCGTATATTGATTGGTTTGCGTAAAAGGTCTAGCGTCTACAAAAATAGGGGATAGATTTATGGCATTTTTATTATTATTTTTTTTTAATCAGTAATGGCGGCGATCTGCATAGCAGAGCAGCTACCTCGCTTTTTATCGCGACTGCGACATTAAGCCGGACACATTGGACACTTTTGACACTATTTTGGGACCACTGTCATTTATACAGCGATCAGTGCTATAAAAATGCACTGATTACTGTGTAAATGACACTGGCGGGGCAGGGGTTAAACACTAGGGGGCGATCAAAGTGTGTCCTAGGGATTGATTCTAACTGTGGGGGGGATGGGCTACCTAGGACATGACAGAGATCACTGTTCCCCATGACAGAGAGCAGTAGATCTCTGTCATGTCACTAGGCAGAACGGGGAAATGCCTTGTTTACATAGGTATCTCCCCATTCTACCTCTCCACACCGCAATTGCGGGCCGCCGGTGAACATCGAGTTCTTAGGACCCGCGGGCATGCTACCGCGGCGGGTGCTCCACCCGATAGGCGGCAAATTTAACGTGATGTACCTGTACGCCCATTTGCCTGCCTGTGCCATTCTGCCAACATATATCTGTGTGCAGCGGTCAGCAAGCGGTTATTCATTGCCCTCTCTCAGAGTCTTCCAATATTTACAACTGCGACACGCCCTACAGGCCCAGTTTAATGTTATTAAGCCAGAGGTACAGATTATGCCACTTATAGACTTCCTTGCAAGGACTCAGGTCAAGAAGGGCCTTATCTCCTCCACATATAGTTATCTGATTGAACAATACCAGAGGGTGGTTGATTGTCCAGGTAGAAAGGGATGGGAAAAAGATATAGGAGTTCTATCAGATGATATATGGCATAATATTTTGAAACAAGTGCCTTCGGTATCTGTATCACCTCAGCAATGCTTAACCCAACTGTTAATAATTCATAGAGCATATATGACTCCACTTAAGTTGTACCATTGGGGTAGAAGAGATAAACCTGAATGTCTGAAGTGCTCCAGAGCTCCCGCAGATTTACTGCATATGTTGTGAAAATACCCCAAATTGTTTAGGTACTGGTGAAGTCCGGTAGACACCATTAAAGAGGAAGTAAACCCTGGTGGGTTTTACTTCCTCTTTGTTTCTCTGCAAAGGTAAAGCATAATGGGCTACTATGCATCGCATAGTAGCCCATTATGTGTCACTTACTTGACACAGGAGCCTGCGATGTCTCTGATTTCCTCACTGGCAGCAAGCGTCCATTCCTCACCCCTCCTAAACCATGTAGGTTTAGGAGATATTTCTTGCACCTACAGGTAAGCCTTAATCTAGGCTTACCTGTAGGTGAAAGTGGTCTGTAAGGGTTTATAACCACTTTAATTGTCCCTATCAAACTGTATAGAATTGGATTCCAAGGTATGTTTATTGGGTTATTTAGATGAAGAAATATTTTCACCTGAAGCTACAATGCCTATTAATAGGTTGCGATTCATAGCGCGTAAAATGATTGCATTAAAGTGGATGTACCCTGGACCCCCCACACCTGGTTTGGCCCCCTTCTCCTTAGTATCCCATAGAACACTACAGTGTTGATAGGTTGTATTTGGGGCATAGTGTGGCTTTGGAATGCCCCTGAAGACATTTCTTCAGAGTGCAAATGATAATCTGGGAAGTGATATTAGACGGTGTGACGGGAGTCACTTTGGGGTGGGCTTGTGGAACCCAGCTTACCTTAGAGAGGTCGGGAAACTCCTTGTCCAGCTCCCCCGGCCCCTCTTGTGTGTAAGTTACCCTGTGTCTATTAGGGGCATAGGGTGACCGAGAACCCCAGTCGGGTCTGCACTAACCAGACTCACCGTACAACTACACCGAACTCAGCATTTCCTTTTACCCCTGTTATTTTGGGTTCTATATGTGTGGTTTGTGTTGAAAGAATGAAGGGGTTCTTTCACTTGAGACAGTAATATTTCTGAACAATATCCCTGAAGAAATATATGAAGATAAATTCCACCTTTCATCTCAGACCATTGATAGATAGTTTGGGGTGGGTGTGGTTATGTGTTTAAGTGCCTGTATCCCATTGTTCTATTGTTTCTGTCTGTCTTGGGAGCAAAGTATTATGGGATGCATATGTGTATGTGGAATAGATGCTAGAGGGGGGAGGGGGGATTTCTCCAGCAGCCCCTCCTAAAGACGGTCTACTGTGGGAAAGTTGAATACACCTTTGTGTCATGTTGCTGGAGAAGGT
The DNA here is from genome assembly GCF_042186555.1 of Aquarana catesbeiana. Classification (NCBI taxonomy): domain Eukaryota; kingdom Metazoa; phylum Chordata; class Amphibia; order Anura; family Ranidae; genus Aquarana; species Aquarana catesbeiana. The sequence continues at coordinate 978,685,844 of NC_133324.1, read as the reverse complement.
AAAGTTTACCCCGCCCTGTGCCATTATGCAAAGAAGGGGGGGGGGGGGGGGGTTATCCCCTGAGTGTATATCTCTTTGTACCTGTGTTTGATGTGTGAACCTAATAGGAGGACATAAGGCTGGAGGTTGCCAAATAGTTTGTACTGAACCAATACGCTATTATGCTCATTTTTTGTTTTTTTTTTTTGTTTGTTTTATGCGTGTGCATGTTTTCTTAACCTATCATTGAAAAAATCTTTAAAAAAAAAAAGTAAGGACTGGGAATTTATACCTAATGCAAGTGAAACCAGGTTAGATACACTATCTCACAAAAGTGAGTACACCCCCCACATTTTTCTAAATATTATCTTTTTATGTGACAACACTGAAGAAATGACACTTTGCTACAATGTAAAGTAGTGAGTGTACAGCTTGTATAACAGTGTAAATTTGCTGTCCCCTCAAAATAACTCAACACACAGCCATTAATGTCTAAACCGCTGGCAACAAAAGTCAGTACACCCCTAAGTGAAAATGTCCAAATTGGACCTAATTAGCCATTTCCCTCCCCGATGTCATGTGACTCGTTAGTGTTACAAGGTCTCAGGTGTGAATGGAGAGCAGGTGTGTTAAATTTGGTGTTATCGCTCTCACTCTCTCATACTGATCACTGTAAGTTCAACATGGCACCTCATGGCAAAGAACTCTCTGATGATCTGAAAAAAAGAATTGTTGCTCTACATAAAGATGGCCTAGGCTATAAGAAGATTGCCAAGACCCTGAAACTGAGCTGCAGCACGGTGGCCAAGACCATACAGCGGTATAACAGGACAGGTTCCACTCAGAACAGGCCTCGCCATGGGCGAGCAAAGAAGTTGAGGTCACGTGCTCAGCATCTTATCCAGAGCCTGTCCGTGCTCAGACCATATGCCGCACACTGCATCAAATTGGTCTGCATGGCTGTCATCCCACAAGGAAGCCTCTTCTGAAGATGGTGCATAAGAAAGCCCACAGTTTGCTGAAGACAAGTAGACTCATGCTGCGTACACACAAGCGGAATGTCCGTCAGAAAAAGTACGAAGGGATCTTTTCATCGTATATTCCGACTGTGTGTATGCCCCATCAGACTTTTTTCGTCGAAAATTCAGACGGACTTAGAGAACATGTTTTAAATTTTTCCAACTGAACTAATTACTATCGGGAAACCCGCTCATCTGTATGCTGTTCCGACGTACCAAAAACGACGCATGCTCTGAAGCAATTACGAGACGGAAGCTATTGGCTACTGGCTATTGAACTTCCTTTTTTTAGTCTTGTCGTACGTGTTGTACGTCACCTCGTTCTGGACGGTCGGTATTTGGTGTGACTGTGCATATGCAAGACAGCTTGAGCGGAATTCCGTCGAAACTCCGTCGGAAAAAACCTTCAGAGTTTATTCCGACGGCAAAACTGGTCGTGTGTACAGGGCATTAGGACATGCATTACTGGAACCTTGTCCTGTGGTCTGATGATACCAAGATTAACTTATTTGGTTCAGATGGTGACAAGCGTGTGTGGCGGCAACCAGGTGAGGAGGACAAAGACAAGTGTGTCTTGCCTACAGTCAAGCATGGTGGTGGGAGTGTCATGGTCTGGGGCTGCATGAGTGTTGCCGGCACTGGGGAGCTACAGTTCATTGAGGGAACCATGAATGCCAACATGTACTGTGATATACTGAAGCAGAGCATGATCCCCTCCCTTCATAGACTGGGCCGCAGGGCAGTATTCCAACATGATAACCACCTCAAACACCTCCAAGACCACCACTGCCTTGCTAAAGAAGCTGAGGGTAAAGGTGATGGACTGGCCAACCATGTCTCCAGACCTAAACCCTATTGAGCACCTCTGGGACAAGGTCTCTAACATCCACCAGCTCCGTGATGTCCTCATGGAGGAGTGGAAGAGGACTCCAGTGGCAACCTGTGAAGCTCTGGTGAACTCCATGCCCAAGAGGGTTAAGGCAGTGCTGGAAAATAATGGTGGCCACACAAAATATTGACACTTTGGGCCCAATTTGGACATTTTCACTCAGGAGTGTACTGACTTTTGTTGCCAGTGGTTTAGACATTAATGGCTGTGTGTTGAGTTATTTTGGGGGACAGCAAATTTACACTGTTATACAAGCTGTACACTCACTACTTTACATTGTAGACAAGTGTCATTTCTTCAGTGTTGTCACATGAAAAGATAGAAGAAAATATTTACATAAATGTGAGGGGTGTACTCACTTTTGTGAGATAGTGTAGGTAGATTTCTCATGGTGGTTAAAGTTCAGCTATAAATTGATAGAAAGCAATAATAAGGTAACCTATAATGATATTTTAACTGTCTAACCTACAGAAAATGTAATTTCTAAAACTAATGTTTTTTTTTTCCTAGCTGATATCTCCACACCTTCGCTACACTCTAGAAATAAATTGCTTTGCGAGGACGAGACTCATTGGACCAGGCGGAATCTTTGATAAGGTAAGAACCAAATCAATGGCTACATTGCTGCTGGCTGGACTGTTCCATTATTGGACTTTATTATTCTGGAAATTATTCGTATTTCTAAAACTGTAAAAATGGTGTTGGTTGGGGGATGGGGTGGGGTACAGAAGGATTTGTGGATGGAGACTGAAAATCCTTGCTCTCTGCACCAATGTCTACCCAGAACTATTTTTTTATTGAATGTTTGGTATATTTAGGCCGTCTTTTTTTTTTTTCAGTCCATCCTGCCTAGGCGCATGTGAAAGATAATGATTTACCCCTTTTTGTTTTTCATCAGTTGTACACAATTGTTACTCAACAGAACTAAGATAAAATGATTGCAATCTCTGTCACATAAGATCCTGGAAACTTGATTGGAAGTATGTTATTTGTACCTCCCCTCCCTTTAAAATAGTAATAAACCCAAAACCAAAGATATAATATAAAAGATATAATATGGTATATTGTCGCTTACCAATCATTAGTTGTTGTGGCTGTATTTGTTTTTTGTTTTTTTTAAGCTTTTTTTTTTTTTTTTTTTTTTGACCTAGTGATCTGGGCAGTAACACACCGCTATTAGGGCTCTTGCACACTGCAGCAAAAAAAAAAAAGCAACAAGGTTTTACATACATGAATAAAAACTGACCATTGTAAGCACCCCCTGTCTGTGCTAAATGATTTGCCTCAATCCTTGAACTGCTACATCTGCTGGGCAAATTGTTCTGTTAAAAAAAAAAAACAGACTTACAGTATGCCCCGTACACACGGTCGGATTTTCCGATGGACAATGTCCGATCGGAGCGTGTTGTTGGAAATTCCGACCATCGGACATTTTCCATCGGATTTTCCGACACACAAAGTTGGACAGCAGGAGATAAAATTTTCCGACAACAAAATCCGTTGTCGGAAATTCCGATCGTGTGTACACAAATCCGACGGACAAAGTGCCACGCATGCTCAGAATAAATAAAGAGATGAAAGCTATTGGCCACTGCCCCGTTTATAGTCCCGACGTACGTGTTTTACGTCACCGCGTTCAGAATGATCGGATTTTCCGACAACTTTGTGTGACCGTGTGTATGCAAGACAAGTTTGAGCCAACATCCGACGGAAAAAATCCTAGGATTTTGTTGTCGGAATGTCCGAACAAAGTCCGACCGTGTGTACGGGGCAATACAGTACTGACCAGATCACAAAGTGCAAATAAAGAAAGCCTAAAAAAAGATAACTAGTGCAAGAATCACATCTAATAATTGGTAAGCTGCACTATAACAAATGTTTGCTTTTGGATTTTATACTGCTTTAAAGTGTATGTCAGTGCAAAAAAATACATTTGAGCGGAGTTCCAGCCAACTTCCCCTTTAAGGACTCCTCACCCCCTTACATGCCACATTTGGCCCCCCTGCACTTGGTTTCTCCTCCTCACCTTCCTGCCAGCTTTCAGCTGCTGCAGGTGGAGCCACAGGGGGATCAGTTTCAGTAATTGTGCCATCTGCCCCCTTCTCACAGCTCCGATCTCCCTGTGTGCCCCCTTACCCCACAGTGCTGCTGGATTCTCCTCCTCTTCCTCCTGCCAGCTGCTGCAGGTGGAGCCAGAGGGGGATCAGTTTCAGTAATTGTGCCATCTGCCATCTACAGTGGTCCTGTGAGCACAGCGGGGTAGCAGCGTCTGTGCAGGTTGCAGCAGCTGACGTGTAGCAGAGTGAAGGTTCTCCAGGTAGGTTGGAACCGCAGGAGATGGCTGGGATGACAGTGGGTTAGCGACCAATGGACCGGCGGATGCAGGAGCAGCGGCTACAGGACCTGGATAGGATACAGCACACTCGAAGCAAGGCAGAAGAATAGTCAGGCAGGCCGGGTCAGAACAGATAGACAAGCAGGCAGGTGCAGTAGGCTGGAGCAAGGTCAAATGGCAGGCAGGGGTTCGGCAGCAGAGGTCAGGTAGAAGTCCATAAGCAGGGTCAGGCAAGCCGGGATCGGTACAGGAGAAGTCAGGGCGATCAGATAGGAGCCGGGTCGGTAATCACAGGACCAAACAAGCAGCAATCAAGAACTTGGGCACAGAGCTGCAGACGAACAGCACCGCACAAGTGTAGCTGAGATCCTCTTAAAGGGCCACTGGTGCCAAACGGCACGAACGCGTGTGCGCCCGTTGTGCGCGTACCCGTCACGCACGTGCGCGGGCCTGAGGCACGCACCGGTGCACACACACGCGCTGATGCTCAGATCGACCAGCGGCACGCATGCGCTAGCACGCACGCATATTCATACTTCCCGTGCTGGTGGATCCCTGACATTGCACCCTCCCAAGGGGCAGCCTCCGGATGCCCAACAAGTCCTTCTTTTCAGGGTGAGAAGAGAAGAAAGCACGGATCAACCTTTTAGCATGTATGTTACTATCGGGCTCCCAGGAGTTACTCTCAGGACCATAACCCCTCCATTTAGTCAGGAACTGTCTCTGCCCTTGCCTTCTACAATCCAAGAATGGCCTCCACTTCATACTCTTCATTACCATCAACTAGGACAGGCTCGGGAGGTTTGGCTCCTCTATCAGGGAAAGGATCGACCACAGAAGGTTTTAACAGAGAAACATGAAACACTGGATGGATCTTCAGCGAAACTTCATTAATTTTTCTTTCACTGGAAAAGGTCCCAAAAATTTAGGTGCAAGTTTCTTCGAAGGACAGGCTAATTTAAGATTATTAGTAGAGAGCCATACCTGATCGCTGATCTGCAGATTCAATTCTCCCCTTCTCTTCCGATCAAAGGCTCTTTTGCTGTCTGCCTGGGCCTTGGCTACCACTTCCTGCAATACTCGATTGTTGCGGTTGAGGAAGTTTACCGTATCCTGGAGACTCTGGAAGAAGATCAGGTAGAAATGATAAATGAAAACCATAATTGGCAAAAAAGGGGGACTGTCCTGTGGCCGAGTGACTAGCATTATTATATGCAAATTCCGCTAGGGGCAGCAGGAACACCCAGTCGTCCTGTACAAAGGACGTGAAACATCTAATGTACTGTTTAGAGTCTGGTTCGTTCTTTCTGTCTGCCCATTGGTCTGGGGATGATAAGCTGAAGACAGAGCTAGATCAATCTTCAGAATCTCACACAGGGCCCTCTAGAAACGTGAAGTGAATTGTACCCCCCTGTCTGATACTATGTTAGCAGGAACCCCATCCAGTCTAACAATTTCTTTGATGAATATACGAGCAGTCTCGACAGCGGATGGAGTCCCCTTCAAAGGCAAAAATTGGGCCATGTTAGATAGTCGGTCTACAACCACAAAGATGGCTGTACATCCCTCGGAACATGGAAGTTCGACTATAAAGTCCATGGTGATCATCTTCTATGGTCTATCAGGTGCAGGTAGGGGTTTTAATTGCCCCCAAGCTTGGTTTCTTGTTGTCTTGTTCCGATGCAGACAGGACATGAACTGACGTATTTTTTGCAGAATTTCCCTAGACCAGGCCACCAAAACGTGCATTGCACAAGCTCCAAAGTCTTGCGAGCCCCAAAGTGTCCTGCCAGTGGGTGATCATGGAGAAGTGTTAGGACTCTGACCCTGATGGTTTCTGGAACAAAAATTTGACTCCCCCTCCAAAAATACCATCTCTGGATGTTAAAGTGATTCCAGGGGGTTTTGGAGAGTTTGTGGTTGCTTCTGTAAACTGGGAAAGGAGATCTGTTTGTAGGAGTCAGAAGTTGCTCGCAGGTAGGATAGTGTCTGGGATGGAAAAATCCTTAGGACTGTCATACATGCGTGAGAGCGCGTCTGGTTTCACATACTTTGATCCCGGTCAGTACGTGATGTGGAAACAAAAACGTGAGAAGAATAAAGCCCGGCGAGCTTGCCGAGGTTTTAGTTGCTTGGCTGATCTTAAATATTCTAGGTTCTTATGGTCGGTGTAGATCAACACTGGGTAACCCGTGCCCTCTAACAAGTATCTCCACTCTTCTAATGCAGATTTAATGGCCAGTAATTCTCGGTCACCGACATCATAATTTCTCTCAGCCGGGGAGAGTTTCTGAGAGAAAACCCCACAGGATGCATCAAATCCTTATTGCCTTGCCATTGTGAAACAACTGCTTGCACAGCTATCTCAGAGGCGTCTCCTTCCAAGATGTATGGTAGTGAAGGATCAGGGTGGCTGGGGATAGCTGAGGAAAAAAATCTCTTGAGTCTTTCAAAGGCATCTTGGGCCTCCGGGCCCCAGTGAATGCATGCGTTTTGCTTGGTCAGCCGTATGATGGGAGTGATTATAGCGGAGAATCCTTTAATAAATTTTCTGTAAAAGTTTGCAAAGCCTTACGAAACATTGTACCCCTCTTTTGTCTAAGGGTAAAGGCCAGTCAAATATCGCAGACACTTTTTGGGGATCCATCTTGATACCTGTTGGGGAAATCTCCAGCCCAAGAAACTGGATGTTTTGCTGCTCAAATTTGCATTTCTCAGCCTTCGCATACAGTTCGTGCTGATGGAGACGGTATAAAACTCTGCAAACATGCCTCCGGTGCTGGTAAAGTGATTCAGAGAAAATCAAAATGTCATCTAAGTAGACGATTACTAAAATGTTCAAAAAGTCTTTGAACACGTCATTAATAAGATGCTGAAAGGTAGCGGGGGAATTACAAAGGCCGAAGGGCATGACCAAATATTCGTAGTGGCCGAATTGAGTCCGGAAAGCTGTCTTCCACTCATCCCTTGCCCGAATGCGGACCAAGTTGTAGGCTCCACTCAAGTCTAATTTGGTGAAAATAATGGCAGATCTTAGCTTTTGAAAGAGTTCTGGTATCAGAGGCAGAGGATAGCGGTTCTTGACAGTGTTGTTGTTCAGCTCACGATAATCTACACAAGGACGAAGAGTCTGATCCTTCTTAGTGACAAAGAATATTCCAGCGCCTGCTGGGGAGGTCAAATGGCGGATAAATCCCTTCTACAGATTTTCATTAATGTAGATCTTCAAAGCCTGCTATTCTTTCTCAGATAAAGGGAAAATACGCCCGGACGGAATCTCGGCCCCCCAGGAGAGGTTAGATCGGGCAGTCATAAGGACGGTGAGGCAGAAGGGAGTCTGCCCCCCACTTGCTGAAAACATCAAGGAGTTCATGGTATGGTTCAGGCACAGACTGGCACAGATTCTGGTCGAAGTCCAGGCACAGAAGAGTAGTTGGTGGATTGGGGGTTTAAGTAGGCAATGCTTTTGGCAGTAAGAAGACTGGAATTTCACTTCCCCAGTGGCCCAATTGATACAGGGGTTGTGGTCCTGGAGCCAGGGTATGCCCAGAATCACGGGGAACAAAGGAGAGGAAATCACATCAAGGGTCAAAAGTTCCTTATGTTGGGAAAGGGTGACGGCTGGCAAAGGCAAGGTCTCCTGGGTCACTTGACCTGATTTAATATGGGAACCATCGGCCAGATAGATGGAAAGTCCATGTGTCTTCTCCCGAAGAGGCAAGGCTTGTTGGCTGGCAAAGGTGGCATCAACAAAACAACTGCACACCCCAGAATCAATGATGGCGCTGATTGAGACGGTCTTTCCCTGGAACTGCAATGAGAGAGGAAGAGCAAGGTGGGTTGTGTTGGCAGATAAGGATGAAGGACTGGCAGAAACAGAGTAGAGACACTTACGTGTCTTAACGGGGCAGTTCACTTAGTGACCTGATCCACCACAGTAGAGGCATAAGTTCAACTAACGGCATTGTGCACGTTCCTCCGGAGGCAAGGTGGGTCGCATAAGTCCCAGCTGCATAGGCTCGGAAGTGTCGGGGACTAAACTGGCGGGATCCACACAAGGAGCAGATAGATAACGGAAAGGCAGGAATCGGAGCCTTTGCAGTCATCCAAACCAGGCGGCTTTGTTGGGAGGTGCGTTCAAATTGGCGCTCTCGGAGCCAGAGATCCATTTGGATAGCTAGGGAGATTAAGCCTTCAAGGGTATCAGGAATGCCAACATGAGCAAGCTCGTCCTTTAGTCCTTCTGAGAGGCCCATACGGAACTGATGTCATAAGGCTGCGTGGTTCCATTGCGTGTCTGCGCTCCAGCGTCTAAAGTCCATGACATAGTCCTCGGCTACTCTGCAACCTTGCTGGAGAGCAAACAAGGCAGACTCGGTTGTGACGGTCCGCTGGGGGTCTTCATAAGGCTGAGCCATGGCTTCAAAGAAGGACAATAAGAAATGAGTCTGAGCACAGTCTCCCTCGAGAAGTCGATGGGCCCAGGTCTGAGGCTCCCCTTGCAGCAGAGAGATCACAAATCCCACTTTTGTGGCTTCTAGAGAAAAAGTCCTGGGTTGGAGGGCAAAATACAGCTGGCAAGCATTACGGAAGGCCCAAAATTTTGATCAGTCTCCAGAAAATCTTTCAGGGATGGGAACCCTTGGTTCCAGTGGGATCATCACCACTGACGGTTGAGAAGTGGACTGTGCAGGTAAAGCCGAAAATGCAGGAGCCATGTTACTGGCAACAGAGAGATGTTGGACCTGTTCCTCTAGCTTAGTATAGCCTTCTTGTAGGGATTTCACGGCCTGTGTGAGGGCCGCAAGGTGTGTGCAGATCTCCTTCATGGCGGAGGCTTCTCCTGCAGGCTCAGACATGGCTGTTAGTACAGTTAGGTACCTGGTGATAAGCCTGACTTGGTAGAAGACCTCTCTTACAACTCTGGTTCAGGGGCCACTGGAATGGAGATAGTGGTCCTGTGAACACAGTGGGGTAGGAGTGTCTGAGCAGGTTGCAGCAGCTGACGTGTAGCAGAGTGAAGGTTCTCCAGGTAGGTTGGAACCACAGGAGATGGCTGGGATGACAGTGGGTCAGCGACCAAAGGACCGGCGGATGCCGGAGCAGTGGCTACAGGACCTGGATATGATACAGCACACTCGGATCAAGGCAGAAGAATAGTCAAGCAGGCCGGGTCAGAACAGATAGACAAGCAGGCAGGTGCAGTAGGCTGGAGCAAGGTCAGATGGCAGGCAGGGGTTTGGCAGCAGAGGTCAGGCAGAAGTCCATATGCAGGGTCAGGCAAGCCGGGATCGGTACAGGAGAAGTCAGGGCGATCAGACAGGAGCCGGGTCAGTAATCACAGGACCAAACAAGCAGCAATCAAGAACTTGGGCACAGAGCTGCAGACGAAAAGCACCGCACAAGTGTAGCTAAGATCCTTTTAAAGGGCCACTGGCGCCAAACGCTAGTGCGCAACCGCACCGTCGCACACGTGCGCATGCCCGGTGCACACACACACGCTAATGCTCAGATCGACCAGCGGCACGCCTGCACATGCGCACACGCATATTCGTACTTCCCATGCTGGTGGATCCCTGACACCCACAGTGCTGCTGGCTTCTCCTCCTCTTCCTCCTGCCAGCTGCTGCAGGTAGAGCCACAGGCGGATCAGTTTCAGTAATTGTGCCATCTGCCCCCTTCTCACAGCTCCGATCTCCCTGTGTGCCCTCTTACCCCACAGTGCTGCTTGCTTCTCCTCCTCTTCCTCCTGCCAGCTGCTGCAGGGAGAGCCACAGGGGGATCAGTTCCAATAATTGTGCCACCCACATCCCCTTTCCTTGCACTCTCGATCGCCGCTTTTACTTTCTGACCCCTCCCCCTTCCTGCAGTTTCGATACCCCTGTGTGCCCACCCCCCTGCTGATGGCTTCTACATTAAAGTTTCTTACCTACCTGTCTGCCCGCACTTGCGGCTCAGTGTGCAATTTCACCAATGCTGAGATGACTAAACTCACGCATGCAAGGGGGTGATGTCATCTCAGCCCGGTGAATGAAGTTGTCCGGGGATTGATACCCACAAGTTGCTGGTTTCAAGATATCAGTGGCCACCTGGGAGATCTGGGACATCACAGCACTGGAGAGAAGGTGAGTATTTTTGAACAACAGGATAACAGTACAGTTGTAGGCCATTGATGGAATATTCAAGTAAAATCAAGATGTAATTAAAGAATACATGTAAAAGATGCGGACAGGATGGGTACAATAAACATCTACAGGTTGAAATATACTGTCAGAAAAAAAAACAAAAATCAGCAAATTGAAAGAGAAGACTAGGTCCATGAGTAAGAATTAAGGTGCCCATTAAGAGCTAATTCTCACAGATACTCTGACCACATGAATGAGTGGTTCGTTCATGTGGCTGGAGCCACCTGTTAGCTTTGGTTTACATATACAGGTGAGACAAAGAGCAGGCGTATTTCCAGGTGTTTTTTTACATGTAGGGTAGCCAGTTTTTTTCAAAGGGAAGCCCCTAGGAGTGAGAAACATGGAAATAAAGTTCCTGATTCTTTTCCAAAAATTAGCTGCACTGAACCGCATGGTGCTGTGGTACCATGTGGTTTGGTGCAAGAAAAAAATGCCCTAGTTTGCAGATATGCAAATATGCCATTAACAATTATCTCACCGATGTGAGCCTTAAAAATAGTAGCGTGTTTCTGTGCATGTTGGGAAAAGCACATGATTATGAGCACATTTCCGGCATGCATAGATGTGAACTTTGTCTTATGCCGCGTACACACGACCGGTTTTGCCGTCAGAATAAACTCCGACGGTTTCTCCGACCGGACTCCGAAGGAATTCCATTCAAGCGGTCTTGCCTACACACGGTCACACCAAAGTCAGACCGTCCAGAACGCAGTGACGTACAATGTGTACGACGGGAAAAAGGAAGTGCAATAGCCAGTAGCCAATACCTTCCATCTCGTACTTGCTTCAGAGCATGCGTCGTTTTTGGTCCGTCGGAACAGGATACAGACGAGCGTGTTTCCCGATAGGAATTGGTTCAGTCGGAAATATTTAGAACATGTTCCATTTCTAGGTCCATCAGAACTTTAGAAAAAAAAAGTCAGATGAGGCATATACACGATCGGAATAGACAATGAAAAGCTTCTGTCGGACTTTTTTTGTCGGACATTCCGCTCGTGTGTACACAGCTTTACTCTATGGGGACAGAGCAGCTGTACAAACACAGCCGCAGGTCCTGATTTGACAGGTGTGCGGGTGAAAGGCCCCAAATGCACCCCTGTCTGTGTTTGCGGTCATACACCTGAACCCACACACCGGGAGGGGAAAGCCTTTCAGGTAGGGTGCATGGACCTCAAGATTTCCCTTATTTTTTACGTTTTGCTATAATAAATATCCCCAAAAAATATATAAAAAAACATTTTTTTCCTCAGTTTAGGCCGATATGGTAAAAAAAAATCACAATAAGCTTATTGATTGGTTTGCGCAAAAGTTATAGCATCTACAAAATAGGGGATAGTTTTATACATGTTTGTTGACTTTTTTTTTCTTATTAGTAATGGCGGCGATCTGCGATTTTTATCGCAACTGCGACATTATGGTGGACATATCGGACAATTTTGACAACTGTAAAAATGTGACTGGCAGTGAAGGGGTTAACCTCTAGGTGGCGCTGTAGGGGTTAAGTGTGTCCTAGGGAGTGATTCTAACTGTGGGGGGGAGGGGCTGTGTGTGACACATCACTGATCACTGCTCTCGATTACAGGGAGCTGTGATCAGTGACAGTGTCACTAGGCAGAACGGGGGGATGCTTGTTTACATTAGCATCTCCCCGTGAAACGATCGTGGGTATCCTTGCGGACATCGAGTCCGTGGGACCCGCAATCACGGTCATGGAGCTCCTGGCGGGCACGCGCCTGCAACCTGCCTCTTAAAGGGCAATGTACAGGTACGTTAAACTACCTGTATGTGCCCTTCTGCGTATATCTCCGTGAGGCGGTCGGGAAGTGGTTAATGAACTCATATAGCCCTGATAGCGATGGACCTTCTCATCTCCTTTTCATCACACTCTTGTTAGATTTCATGACAATATTTTTACACATATTTTGTTTTTCTGTATTTTCTCTTAAGGCTTCGGCGACTGGGAAAGGAGGGGTCCCAGTACTTTTGAAGAAAGTAACGGCCGAGTTGACCTATAGCAGCCTTTGTCTCCCTGATGATATAAAGGGGAGAGGAATGGACCAAATTCCCAACTACTTGTATAGAGATGATGGCCTGAAGATCTGGGCAGCTATAGAAAGGTAAAGATCTTTGATATTCAGAAACAAAACGACTTATTCTAGAATGCTTAGTCTACAACCTTCTGAGGTCCTACCTCACTGAAAACAACCTTATTAACCCCTTACAGTCTGGCTTTGGCTCGCAGCACTCCAAAGAAAATGCCCTACTAAAGCTCAATAATAATTTACTAACTACTAAAACCAATGGCCATTACTCCATACTCTTACTACTCAGTGGTGTATTTAGGTTTTGTGCTGCCCTAGGCCTGACTAAACTCGTGCACCCTCTAATTTAAATATGACCCACCCCTTTGTGTCAAGGCCACACCCCTTCCTGTTTAATACCCGCCCTGTCATCTGTGAACCACACCCCTTCCTCTTTAGGCTCCACCGTTTGCCCTTAGAGCTCCACCTCTTCCTCTCTGTACATTAAAAATGGATACCAAGTGCCTATTTGTATATTTTGTTGTTCCTGGAGGCAGGAGAGTTGGAGAGGAGGAGGTCTTGGGAGGAGCAGAAAGGAAGGTTTGGGTGATATTTGGAGGCAAGATTGGTGATGTAGCTCGGGGCAGATTGTGAGTTTTGTATGTTGTGGTTAGTATTTTGTATTAAGTATTAAATTCACTGGGCAATCGGAAGCCAGTGGAGGGATTGGCAGAGAGGGGTGGCAGACACTGAGTGGTTGGTAAGGTAGATGAGTCTGGCAGCAGCATTCGTGATAGACTGAAGAGGGGATAGCCTATGGAGTGCTAGGCCTGTGAGAAGGGTATTGTAAGATTCAAGGCGAGAGATAACAAGGGAGTAAAGCGTAGCTAGGTGCTTTAATTAAAAGGGGCGAATTTTAGAGATATTATGGAGATGTTGTCTACAAGCTTTTGACAGCGATTGGATTTGGGACCGAAAGGACAGATCAGAGTCTAGGATTACACCTATCACCCTGGCGTGAGGGGAGGGAGTGATAGTTGTACTATTGATCCTGATGAAAAAGTCAGGGAGGAGGGTATGAGTTAAAGGGAATATTACCAACTTGGCTTAAGAAAGATTAGGTTTTAGGAAGTGGTGCAACATCCATGTTGATATGTCAGTTAGTAAGTTAGTAATGTGGGAGGATAGTGAAAGAGTGAGGTGAGGAGTAGAGAGATAGATTTGGGTGTCATCAGTGTAGCGATGGTATTAGAAACTGTGGGAGGTTATTAAGTGACCAAGAGAAGAGATGTACATAGGGGAGAGAAGGGGTTCAAAAACAGAGCCTTGGGGGACCCCTACAGAAAGAGGAAGTGGAGAAGAGGAGACAAAGTTGTAGGTAACACTGAAGGAGCGCTGTGATAGATAGGAGGAGAACCAGGAAAGAGCAGAATATTGGAGGCCAAGGAAGTGGTGTTTATTGAGAAGGAGCGGGTGGTCAACAGTATCAAAGGCTGCAGAGAGGTCTAGTAGTAACAGTGCTGTGTCTTGGCCTAGGCCGACAAGGCCCAGGCCTAGGGCGGCACTTTGCAGGGGGGGCAGCAAAAAAGCCCCCCTTGATCCGTCCTCCCGAGCCCCGGCTCCCGCAACTCCCCTCTCCTGGGAGCTTGTGTCATTGTTCCAGGAGTCATTGCGGAGGCCCGCCGTGAGTTCTCACGGGATTTGGAAAGACAAATTTCCTACGACACCGCCCGTTGTGATGGCAACCAGAAAGTTACAACTGAGCATGCGTGGGAACGAGCAAGGAATGCTGGTAGCTCAGCATCACTGGAACCAGGAAGTTAATGCTTGTGGGCTTCAAATGCCCACAAGCAAGATAAAAACGGCCGTCCACATTTTTTATAACTTCTTCTGTACAGCGAAACCGGACATCGGGGGAGATAATTCACCAAAACAGTGAGTGTGCCATTGTCAATATGTGATGGTGTTAATGTTTGTAAAGAAAAAAAAGATGTCAGTGGACCTTCGCTTTAAGTTTTGTTGTGCATCTCCTCCATGAGAGTAGCCTTTTCTTTTTTCTTTTTTTCCCCTTTTTTAGATTTGTGTCTGACATAATTAATTACTATTATACAAGTGATGAGATGGTCAAGGAAGACCCTGAACTTCAGGCCTGGGTAGCTGAGGTTTTCAAGGAAGGATTCCTGGAAAATAAGTCTTCAGGTATATTCACACTCCGGTGTTCTTTAGTCAGTGTTGTTAAAGTGGAGTTCTACCCAAAAAAAAAAAAAAAAAATCATTAATGTGCATGAAAAAAATAAAAAAACATTTGGAGAAAATGTAACCACTTCAGCCCCAAAGCATTTGGCTGGCCAAAAACCAGAGCACTTTTTGTGATTTGGCACTGCGTCACTTTAACTGACACTTACGCGGTCGTGCGTCGTGGCTCCCAAAACAAAATTGATGTCCTTTTTTCCCCCACAAATAGAACTTTCTTTTGGTGGTATTTGATCACCTTTGTAGTTTTTATTTTTTTGCGATATAAAAAAAAAATAGCGTAAATTTTGAAAAAAACGCATTATTTTTTCGCTATAATAAATATCCCCCAAAAATATGTATTTTTTTTTTCCCTCAGTTTAGGCCGATACGTATTCTTTTACATATTTTTGGTAAAAAAAAGTTGCAATAAGCTTTTATTGATTGGTTTGCGCAAAAGGGTAGTGGGTAGTGGTAGTAGGGTAGTGGAGGGCAGTATGATGGGGTGGAGGGCAGTATGATGGGAGGGGTGGCAGTGGAGGGCAGTATTATGGGAGGGGTGGCAGTGGAAGGAAGTATGATGGGGATGGGAGGGGTGGCAGTGGAGGGCAGTATGATGGGAGGGGTGGCAGTAGAGGGCAGTATGATGGGAGGGGTGGCAGTGGAGGGCAGTATGATGGGAGGGGGGTAGTGGAGGGCAGTATGATGGGGGGGTAGTGGAGGGCAGTATGATGGGAGGGTGGTAATGGAAGGCAGTATGATGGGAGGGGGGTAGTGGAGGGCAGTATGATGGGAGGGTGGTAATGGAAGGCAGTATGATGGGAGGGGGGTAGTGGAGGGCAGTATGATGGGGGGGTAGTGGAGGGCAGTATGATGGGAGGGTGGTAATGGAAGGCAGTATGATGGGAGGTGGTGGTAGTGGAGGGCAGTATGATGGGAGGGGGGTAGTGGAGGGCAGTATGATGGGAGGGGTGGCAGTGGAGGGCAGTATGATGGGAGGGGTGGCAGTGGAGGGCAGTATGATGGAAGGGGGTGGTAGTGGAGGGCAGTATGATGGAAGGGGGTGGTAGTGGAGGGCAGTATGATGGAAGGGGGTGGCAGTGGAGGGCAGTATGATGGAAGGGGGTGGCAGTGGAGGGCAGTATGATGGGAGGGGTGGCAGTGGAGGGCAGTATGTTGGAAGGGGGTGGTAATGGAAGGCAGTATGATGGGAGGGGGGTAGTGGAGGGCAGTATGATGGGAGGGGTGGCAGTGGAGGGCAGTATGATGGGAGGGGGGTAGTGGAGGGCAGTATGATGGGAGGGTGGTAATGGAAGGCAGTATGATGGGAGGGGGGTAGTGGAGGGCAGTATGATGGAAGGGGGTGGCAGTGTAGGGCAGTATGATGGAAGGGGGTGGCAGTGGAGGGCAGTATGATGGGAGGGGTGGCAGTTTCTTCAATGTGTTTCAATTTCACCCAGAAATGACTGGAAAAATTGGCAAACTTTCTTAGAACATTCATTTCGTTAGAATTTTCTTTTGAAATTCTACCCATCCATGGCCCAATTTAGCATTTCAACAGATTAGAAAACCTTTATTATACATGCTATTGTTTCCCCTGAGATAAGTTGGTGCTCCTTGTTAGGCCCATTTCACACATACGGACCGTTCGGATCCGCCTGTCAGTTTTTCAGGTGGACCTGAACGGACGCTCCATATACCTCTATGGAATGACAGATGTCAGCGGTGACATATCCGTTGACATCCGATCCGCTAAATGCAGACGGATGGAAACCCCATTTTCCATCCGTCTGGCAGATCAGATGAAAAACGGACAGGCGGTCAGTTTTCATCTGATCCCCCATAGAGGAAAGCGGGGCTCTGACAGGTCCATCCCTGTACAGTGAGCAGAGATGGACCTGTCATCTGCCGGCTCAGTGGGGATCAACGGATCAATCTCTGCTGAGCAAGCAGAGCATGTCAAAATGGACATCAATGTGTGAAAGGGGCCTTAAGCTGTTCACTATTCCTTGTGTCATTGCCCAAACAGGAAGATTCATGTCTCTACAGCAGGGGGTTGGCCGCACCCGGCCCCCCCACCTCTAAATGTCCGGCCCCTCAGTGCACGTCTGACGGCTGGCTGGAGACCCGAACAAAGGCTTAAAGGTGCCAAATTTTAAAAAATGACAGCATTCAAAACAGCCAAACTGCGTTTTGAATGCTTTTAAGTGAAAATGAGGGATTTGGGGTCTTATAGACCCCCGATCCCTCCATAAAGCGTACCTGTCACTGCCTATTGCTGTCACAATGGATGTTTACATTCCTTATGACAGCAATTAAAGTGATCAGACATTTTTTTTAAAGGGACAGTGTAAAAAAAAAAGAAAAAATAAAGAAAAAAAAAGTAAAGCGCTCCATCCCTCCGTGATTGCGCACAGAAGCTATCGCAAACGTAAGTCAAGACCGCAAATGTAGAGAGTGTTCAAACCACAAATGTGAGGTATTGTTAGAGCAAGAGTAATAATTCTAGCATCAGACCTCTTCTGTAACTATAAACTGTAACCTGTAAAACTGTTTAAAGTGTCACCTATGGAGATTTGTAAGTACCGTAGTTTACTGCTATTCCACGAGTGTGCGGAATTTTAAAGCATAACATGGGGGGGCTGTGTAATATGCAGGGGGCTGTGTGATATGATGGGGGGCTGTGTAATGTAAAGGGGTCCAGAGGTGCGGGGGCTGTGTAATGTAAAGGGGTCCAGAGGTGCAGTGGCTGTGTAATGTAAAGGAGTCCAGAGGTGCAGTGGCTGTGTAATGTAAAGGGGTCCAGAGGTGCGGGGGCTGTGTAATGTAAAGGGGTCAAGAGGTGCAGTGGCTGTGTAATGTAAAGGGGTCCAGAGGTGCAGTGGCTGTGTAATGTAAAGGGGTCCAGAGGTGCGGGGGCTGTGTAATGTAAAGGGGTCCAGAGGCGCGGGGGCTGTGTAATGTAAAGGTCCAGAGGTGCGGTGGCTGTGTAATATAAAGGGGTGCAGAGGTGCGGGGGCTGTTTAATGTAAAGGGGTCTGAATAAGCAGAAGAAATTACTTTCTACTAAAACTTGGTTCTCTCTTTCATGACAGAAGTCCCATATTCCTTGGAAACCAGAGCTTCTCTGATCAAATACCTGACAATGGCAATCTTCAGATGTTCTGCTCAGCATGCAGCTGTCAATAGTGGTCAGGTAAGAATGATATTTCTGGTACTGTCCTTACTGTGTAGGCAAGTGAATTAGCAACCCAGAATCTGAATTGCATAAGTTTAGCCAGTTACAAGCATTAAAGTGTGTAGCGCTGTTTTTTTTTTTTTTTTGGGGGGCGGGGTTGGTAGTGGTGGTGGGGTGTGGGGCTGGCGGTTGAGGAATAGCTCTTTCCAAACAGGATATTGTACTAAACCTGCGGGTAAATAATCGAACAAGAACCTTTGCTAGGTGGAAGAGTGGGTTTGATAATAAAGTTGGCAGTGCCTCCAGCCAGGACAGGGCCTCTATGAACAGGAGAATCCCTTCCTGGGTAATTAACCAGTAATCTAACCAATACAAATGGTAGCAGAAAAACTACTGCAATCAGCATATAACATTAACCATAAGCATATAGATGCACACCAGTATAGAAATAACACAAGCTTTATATAAGAAGAGAGTAATAACTGTACATACAGTACATCCAATTTACAAACAGGTATTATCAGCAAAGACACCGATAGGGGCCCTGGTGGAATTGTGTACCTATAGCCAGGTATATATAGGTAATAATAGAGATGCGTCCTGATAATTGTTGCAGCAAAGTCCAGATGCAGCAGCCCTTGAGCATAATGCAGCTTATGTCTTTGTGTCGGAGAAGACAGCATCTGTGGTGATGAGGAGATCCTGCAGCTGTTGTCCAACCAGCCTGGAATGCAGACCTAGCTATCTGGCACTAATAGTCTCTCCTTTTGATGTGGGTGGAAATACAGCAGCACAGTACCTGTAATTGCTTCACAATAGTACATTCTCTGGCATGTGCAGAATGGTGGCTCTCCTTGAGCAACACAAAAAACAGCCACAGCGACAGTGCTTGGTAGGCTCAGCGCAGTAGCCTTGTAATCACAGCTATCAGTAGCAGACTCTCTGCCCACAGGTCCTTCGCAGCAGCACTCTGCACTTTTCCTTAGCAACAGTACAACACTCCTGTGCATGCTGGGAGATGTAGTCACTCACTTTACTGCAGACCAATAGAGCACACAGCAGCACAGTCCATCATTAGTAGTGTATAATAAAAGTATATAAGTGATAACAGCGCTAACGGGATAACATGCTAGTATAACACACTAGGCAATATGAAAAAATGTGTAAAGTGCTGGGTGCTTCAAACATATACATATACATGAACATGACAAAATAAAGTGCTGAAAAGTCACACAATAAACAATATGGAAAAAATCTTTCAAAAATGTGCTGGGTGTTTCCAATAGTAATCAATGTTACTGGATGGGTGCTTCTGATAAGATGATCTCCCATCTTCACCCCTACTCACCAAAGTCCGTGGACCCTCAGCTTTGCAGTCCAGGGGTCAAACAGGCTTGGAGGTACAGGAAGGCACGGAATAAAGATCCAAATTTCCAAAAGGTATTCTCAGGGGGATCCAGGATTTTTACTTATATTGAGCAAAAGAGAGAAAAAAAATTCATGTGAAGTACTGGCATTTGTAAAATACACTGCGCTGCTAACTTGTGTCACTCACAAGACAGTAGGCTAAAATGGGCATCAGCGTGTTTCCGGGTTCGCACTAGCGGCGTGCGTTCCACGGAAACCGGAAGTAGCGTCACTGGTTCAGTATACCGGAAATTACGTTGACGCGTTTCGCCCCTCCAGGGCGTCATCAAGGACATGTTATCCTGTTAGCGCTGTTATCACTTATATACTTTTATCACTAAGGTTTCAGTACCTTTGCAGCAGCAGCCACGGTTTTATAATTTTCTATATTCTTTTTTTCCACTAAGCGCGAGTTTTTTAGTTTGTTTTTTGTAGAAGTGTATATTAGTCTCTTCTGGTCCAGGATTTAGTAGCGTGGACAGAGCATGTGGCCGAGTCTCTTTCTCCTGTTACTTCCTCCTTCCTGGTTTCTTAATCCAGACCACAGGGGCAGAAAGTGATGTACATAATTATACTTAAAACTGTGATATTAGCAGCTAACAGTGGAGGGCAGTAGACCCCCTACAAGTGTCGCCACATTAACCACTTGACCACCGGGCACTTAAACCCCCTTCCTAACCAGACCAATTTTCAGCTTTCGGTGATCTCACACTTTGAATGACAATTACTCAGTCATGCAACACTGTACCCATTTGAAATGTTTGTCCTTTTTATCACACCAATAGAGCTTTCTATTGGTGGTATTTAATCACTGCTGGGTTTCTTATTTTTTGCGCTATAAATCAAAAAAAGACTGAAAATTTGTTAAAAAAAAAAATTCCTTGTTTCTATTAAAATTTATTGGCAGAGTATTGCATAGTACTGGCAAAGTGTGGGCACTGAGCAGAGCTGTGGGCTGGATCTGTAGTGCCCACATCGCTGCAAACAATCTCTCCTCTCACACTGTACCGATCGTTACAGACGGGGCAGGTAGGAACCGGTGTCATGACCAGTTTTACCAACCTACCAGATTGAAATTTACTGACACAACACCCACAATTTACTGGCACAACCAAGTTTTTACTGACATTTCCAAAAGTTACAAAATTACAGTTTTAAGTGCAAATTTCAGTATTTAGGCTACAAATAAGTACAATATGCAATTAGCAATATGATTTAAGGTAGATACTACAGCAAATTTCTTATTTTATTTTCAATATAGTAAATAAGTGGCTCAGGGGCAGGACTCAGAAGGGCAGGAATTTAGAATGGACGGGCACACACACAAGAAATCGAGTGTGCAGCAGGACAGATCACCAACACGTTCCCTCCTGAGTCACAGTGACAGTCTCTCTCCATGCCAGGTGGTCTCTTCAGTCCACTCCAGTCCAAATAGTCCCACTCCTGGCTTGCCTTGCTCCCGTCCCGCAGACCTGCAAATGAGGCTCTGGCCGCTCCGCTCCCTTGCATCATGACATCACATGACAAGCTCAGGCACCACCTCCGCCAGATGTGCCCCCGGCTTGTACCGCATGAACACACTGTAGCAGGCACTCGGATGGTCTCGGCCAGCTCTGGACCCGAGCTGAGCATGCACAGTTCCGAGCCAAGCGCCACAGCCATTTTTTTTTTTTTTACTGGCAACCCTTTCCTCTTACTGACATTTACTGGCAGGAGAAAAGTGCCCGGTTTTTACTGGCTGCCTGTAAAAATACTGACGGTTGGCAACACTGGTCATGACATGATGCCGGTTTGTTTACAAGTGATCGCTTGGTCATTTGACGGAGCGATCACATGGTAAACGGCCGCTATCAGCAGCCATTTACCCTGATGCAGGACCCGGTGGTCAGGGATGTTCCTGGATGCGTGCCCCAGGGGGGCGCGCGGGAGCGCAATTCTGCGAGGACGTCCATGGAATAAGCCGACCTCGCTGTAGCCGTCTTTCGGCTATGGCCCGGTCGGCATGTGGTTGAACGAAAAAAAAATCAAAAAGAACACTCAATATTAAAAGAAGAGCAGTAAAACATATCTTCCTCACCACCCCTCCCTCTGATCTTTATCTGAAAAAAATGAAGATGGCAGAGATAAAGGTCATTTTGAAGCCACGAGGCAGCCATGATTTGCTCTCCGAGGACAACTTTATAAAACTACCTATAAGCAAGCCAAGGTATAATCAACATCATTTTTCTCTTTTACTGTAAATAAGTGCTCTCGCTCCTCTACTGAGGTTTAAAATGTAGGAGTCCTTTCAAATAGCAGTCATATTACGGTATTAAAAAATAATCAATGGAGTGCAATCAAAATGAATGAGGAAAAAAAAAGTTCAAAGGAAACCTGTCCAAATCACATGACCAACTCCCTTCAATTACAGAGATCTTTCTGCGTTAAGCATTTTATGAATGGGCTACAAAATGCAGGCTATGATATTCTGAAATGCTACAGAGTATAATATACAGTGGATAGCGCTATTTGTTCTTTCTTCTATATTGTCCCCTTAGTTTCAGGCAGTTGATTTTTTGTCACAGGCATACAGACCTTCGGAACTATAATATAAAAGAAATGTTATTCGTCAGCTTTAATGAAAGCAGCTAAAACAAAATGCAGACAGGGGTAATAAGCTTTCCTAATGCCTAAATATTGAATTTTTACTGTTTTATTTAAATGACATCTGTTATGTAGGCTAGTATTGCTGGTTGCTTAACTGCTTCAGCCCCGAAAGAGTTTACAGGTTTTTTTTCTTTTGCGATTCGGCACTGCGTCGCTTTAACTGACAATTGCACGGTCAACAAAATTGACGCTCTTTTCTCCCCACAAATGGAGCTTTCTTTTGGTAGTATTTGATCACCTCTGCATTTTTTTTTTTGGGCTATAAACAAAAAAAGAGCGACAATTTTGAAAAAAAAGCAATATTTTTAACTTTTTGCTATAATAAATATCCCCAAAAATATATAAAAAAACATTTTTTTCCTCAGTTTAGGCCGATACATATTCTTCTACATATTTTTGGTAAAAAAAAATCGCAATAAGCGTATATTGATTGGTTTGCGCAAAAGTTATAGCGTCTACAAAACAGGAGATCATTTTATGGCATTTTTATTAATAATTTTTTTTTTTACTAGTAATGGCGGTGATCAGCGATTTTTTTTTTTTTTTTTTTTTTTTTTTTTTTTTTTATTCATGACTGCGACATTATGGTGGACAGATCGGACACTTTTAGGGCTTTTTTGGGACTAAAATGCATTGATTACTTTGTAAATATGACTGGCAGTGAAGAGGTTAACCAGGAGGGGGCGCTGAAGGGGTTAAGTGTGTCCTGGGGAGTGATTCTATTTGTGGGGGGAGGGGCTGTGTATGACACGTCACTGATCACCGCCCCCGATTACAGGGAGCTGTGATCAGTGTCCTGTCACTAGGCAGAACAGGGCGAAATGCTTGTTTACATCAGCATTTCCCTCGTTCTTCCTCTCCGTAAGACGATTGCGGGTATCCCTGGGGACATCGAGTCCGCGGGACCTGTGATCCGACTCACGGAGCTTGTGGTGGACCTGCTATGCAAGTCCCGTGAGATCGCCTAGTATAACGTGATTTTGCACAGCGGAGCCAACCTGCCACAGTAAAAATGCGGCGGCTGGTCCGCAAGCGGTTAAATGTCATGCTGATCCTTTAGGTCAGGGATTTGCAATTGGCGGACCTCCAGCTGTTGCAAAACTACAAGTCCCATCATGCCTCTGCCTCTGGGTGTCATGCTTGTGGCTATCAGAGTCTTGCGATGCCTCATGGGACTTGTAGTTCTGCAACAGCTGGAGGTCCGCTAATTGAATATCGCTGCTGTAGGTTAAATAGGCAAAATAATTAGTCACATTGAACTAGACAAATCCTGCAATGTTGAAGACGTTTTGTAGCTTATCCAAGCCATTTCTTCAATTCTAATGAGCAACAGGAAACAGTTCCGGTATGTAGACATAAGTGGTACAGAAACCTTCATCCAATCACAATGCCACGTGTCACCGCAAATGTTGATTGTTCAAAGAACATGGTGGAAAGTGGAAAAATGTGGAGTCTTCCGGTTCTAGTTCCATCCCATTCAGGGGCGTTTTATGAAATCAGTGGGCCTGTGTTCTGCAAGGTTACATGTTGGGGCCCCTTTACTTGATAAAAGAAAAAAAAATGTGGTATGGGTAGTGCACTATGACAAAAAGTGGGCATGGTTTTCATTGTGTCAGTGGCATTGGTAGGATTGTTAAAAGACTGGAGTTATCTTTGGCTATTTAATGCAAGTAGCAATGCGGCATGGGCAGCGTGCCTCAGCAAACAGTGGGTGTGGTCAAGTTGTGTTAAGAGTGGGAGGGGCGTAAAGGAGCATGGTTCAATAAAACAGAAGCCTTCTTGTATTTATACAACATGCTTAAGTTATTTTATAGTGTATAGAGTGCAGGAGGCTTGTAATCTACAATACAGTACGGAGTTCCTCACCCTTTTAACTTTTGGAGGAAAGCGTGGCAAAAATTGAGATCTCGGAGAATCCCTGAAATAATGTTGACATTCTACGGCTCATGGAACGTTGGTGTGATCAGTGAGCTGTTGATAGGCTTGTGCAATCCGTTTCGTAACAAACCTAAATTCGGACGAATTTTGCATCTTTCGGACATTCGGATGCATCCAAATGTCCGGAAAAAAAAAAGAAAACGAATTTCAACGAATACGAAAAAAATTATAGCGGATATAACGAATGAATTGGACATGATTCAGTAATTTGTTAAAGATCTAATGAAACAAAAGGTCAACTCAAAGTAAATCTTGCAGTCCAATCAGCTGATTAATTTTGTGCTGGAGGTTGAATTACTGGCAAATAGGGATGAGCTTCGTGTTCGAGTCGAACCCATGTTCGACTCAAACATCGGCTGTTCGGTCGTTCGCCGAATTGCGAACGATATGGGCCGTTCGCGCCAAATTTGTGTGGCGCGTCACGGCCCATAAATCACTGCGGCATCGCAGTGCATTGCTTGCTGATGATTGGCCAAGCATGCACTATGACCCGCATGCTTGGCCAATCACAGCGCCGCCTGAACAGAGAGCCGTAATTGGCCAAAGCCAAGGAGGCTTTGGCCAATTATGGCTCAGGGGATTTAGTACACGCCCCACACTATATAAGGCCGCCTGCACGGCGGCCCTGTGTAGTGTGTTCCGGCGTTGAAAGAGATAGACAGAGAGACAGTGTCATTTCATTTGAGTTAGATAGATTAGGCAGAACAGTCAGTCAGTTAGCTGCACTTACAGTGTATTGTGTATATATATGCATCCCAGGTGTTGCATATATATATATATACACTGTATTCAGTTTAGCTAGATCCGTTCCTGTTATCTTCTAGACTATTTATATTTAGTGGGGTGCGTCTTGCTCACAGTGTTCAGCTAGATCCGTTCCTGTTATATTCCTACTGACAGGCAGGCTTGTCTTGTTACAGTATTAACAGCTACCTGAAGAAAATTACTGGTGTTCTTTTGATCCTATTAGTACCACGGTCAGGCAGCTAGACTATTTACAGTTAGTGCAGTGCGTCCTGCTCACAGTGTTCAGCTAAACCTACAAGTTAGTGGGGTGCGTCCACCTCACAGTGTTCAGCTAAAGCTACCTGTAGAAGGTTGGTGGTGTTCTCATACTACAGGCAAGCAGTTGATTTTGCTAGCTGCAGTATCAGTATGTATATATATATATATATATATATATATATATATATAGATATAGATATATATCTATATCTATATATATATATATATATATATAGATATAGATATATATCTATATCTATATATATATATATATATATATCCCAGCTTAGTGCAGCTACAGGCCATTAGTATGTCTGGAAGGCCAAGAAGGAGAGGCAGACAGTCACAAGCCAATAAGAGAGGGCAAGCAGGCTCTGTGTCTAGTGCTGGTCGTGGAGACGGTGCATCCTCATCAGCACGTGGCCATGGGACACGCTTGGCCTTTTTTTCGGGAGCTGGCCGTGTTGAGCCGCAACATGCGGAAGACTTGGTCGAGTGGATGACCAAGCCGTCCTCATCCTCCTCATCCTCTCTCACCCATGCCCAGGGTGCTTTGTCTGGCAAAGCAGCGGCCTCTTCCCTCGGCTCAATGTCATCCGTGACTCCTTCCCTAGCTCCACCATGTCCTCCTGAGGAGTCCCTCGAACTGTTTGACCACAGTGTTGGGTACATGCTTCAGGAGGATGCCCAGCGTTTGGAAGGCTCTGATGATGATACTGAGCTCGATGAAGGCAGTAACACGAGCATGGACAGAGGGGGTGCCCAAGAAGGACAGCAATCTGGCAGTCATGCTCCCCCTGCTGCATCATACTGCCAGGTTTGCTCCAGTGATGAGAAGGGAGGGGATGATGAGGTCACTGACTCAACGTGGGTGCCTGATAGGAGAGAGGAGGAGGAGGAGGTGGCACATCACCAACGAGGCAGGATGCCCTCCAGGGGCCAGCCTAAGGGCAGTACATTGACTGCATCACACCCCAAAGTTCCACATGTGCAGGGCGCTGCAGTCTCTGCGCGTTATTCAAAAAGTTCTTTGGTGTGGGCCTTTTTTGAGACGAGTGCATCAGATCGCACCGCTGCTATTTGCAACATATGTCTCAAGCGTATCTCACGTGGCCAAAACATCTCCCGCTTGGGTACCACATGCTTGACCAGACATATGTTGACCTGCCATGCAGTTCGTTGGCAAGCGTATCTAAAAGACCCACACCAAAGAACAAAGAGGATCTCTCCTTGCTCCTCATCAGCTGAGATTTCCAACCCCACTAGACCTCCAGTCCTCTCTGAGACCTGCAGTGAGAACAATGAAGGTGTAGAATTAGGTGTGTCACAGCCAAGTACTTGTGGGCAATCTGCTTTTGGTACACCAACGTCAGATTGTACCAGGCAAATTTCCCTGCCCCAGCTGCTGCACCGCCGAAAGAAGTTTGCTCCCAGCCATCCACATGCCCAGCGGTTGAATGCTAGCTTGGCAAAATTGCTAGCACTTCAACTGCTGCCTTTTCAGTTGGTAGACTCTGCCCCCTTCCGTGAGTTTGTGGAATGTGCGGTTCCTCAGTGGCAGGTACCCAAACGCCACTTTTTCTCACGGAAGGTGATTCCGGCTCTCTACCGGCATGTGGAAGGCAATGTCCATGCCTCGCTGGACAGGGCGGTCAGCGGTAAGGTGCATATTACCGCTGACTCATGGTCCAGCAGGCATGGACAGGGACGTTACCTAAGTTTCACGGCGCATTGGGTGACTCTGCTGGCAGCTGGGAAGGATGCAGGACAAGGTGCAGTAGTGTTGGAGATTGTTCCGCCACCACGCCTCCAAAATGCTAATGATTGTGACACGCCTCTCTCCTCCACCCCCTCCTCTTCTTCTTCCTCCATGGCCTCTTCCTCGGAACCAGTGGTGCTCCGTAGTCGTTCAAGGGGCTACGCAAGTACGCAGGCCAAAAGATGCCATGCGGTGCTTGAGCTGGTGTGCTTGGGGGACAGAAGCCACACTGGGGCAGAGGTTCTGTCAGCTCTGCAGGGGCAGGTTCAGAGGTGGTTGACGCCACACCAACTTAAGGCAGGAATGGTGGTTTGCGACAATGGCACCAACCTCCTCTCTGCCCTCCGACAGGGACAAATGACCCATGTGCCCTGTTTGGCTCACGTCCTTAACTTGGTGGTGCAGCGGTTCTTGGGCAGGTACCCGAGCTTACAGGATGTCCTGAGGCAGGCCAGGAAAGTCTGTGTGCATTTCCGCCGGTCATATAATGCCAGTGCTCAGCTGACGGACCTCCAAAAGGAGTTTAACCTGCTCAAGAACCGCCTAATCTGTGACATGCCCACCAGGTGGAACTCAACGTTGGCCATGCTGCAGCAGCTGCACACGCAGCAGAGGGCCATCAATGAGTACCTGTGCGACTATGGCACCAGGACAGGGTCAGGGGAGCTTGTTTTTTTTTCCCCACGCCAGTGGGCCATGATCAGGGATGCATGCACTGTCCTGTCACCATTCGAGGAGGCCACGAGGATGGTGAGCAGTGACAGTGCATGCATCAGTGACACTGTCCCCCTTGTCCACCTGTTGGAGCACACGCTGCGTGGAATAATGGACAGGGCACTTGAGGCAGAACAGAGGCAGGAAGAGGAGGACTTCCTTAGCTCTCAAGGCCCCCTTTATCCAGACAGTGTTCCTGCGTGCCCGCCGATCACACAGGAAGAGGACGAGGAGGAGGAGGAGGAGGAAGATTGTGTCAGTATGGAGGTGGAGCCTGGCACTCAGCATCAGCAGCAGTCTTTAAGGAACCAGTCCCAAGAAACACATGGACTTGTACGTGGCTGGGAGGAGGTGGCTGCGGACGTTGTCGTCCTTAGTGACCCAGAGGACTCTGGACTGAATGCGTCAGCAAACCTACGCTGCATGGCCTCCCTGATCCTGCAAAGCCTGCGTAAGGATCCTCGTATTCGTGGTATCAAGGAGAAGGACCAATACTGGCTGGCAACCCTCCTTGATCCACGTTACAAGGGTAAGGTTGTGGACCTTATCTTGCCATCGCAGAGGGAGCAGAGGATGAAACATCTTCGGCAGGCCTTGCAGAAAGGTCTGTGCAACGCGTTCCCAGAGACTGGGAGGTTACAAACTCCTGTTCCTGGACAACGTGTTGCTGAGGCTTCGGTCAGTCAAAGAAGGAGCGGTGGAGAAGGTGGCCATCTGACCGATGCGTTCAGACAATTTTTTGGTCCGCAGCCCCAAGGTATGATCGGTTCCAGCAACCATCGCCAGCGTCTGTTTTACATGGTGCAGGAATCCCTATAGGCAAGATCAGACTTGGACACCTTTCCCACCGAAAATCCTCTGGGTTACTGGGTCTTGAGGATGGATCACTGGCCAGAGCTTGCACAGTATGCAATTGAGCTACTGGCCTGTCCTGCATCCAGCGTTCTTTCGGAACGCACATTCAGTGCTGCTGGAGGCGTGGTAACCGATCACAGGGTGCGTCTGTGCACCGACTCGGTCGATCGACTGACCTTCATAAAAATGAATCAGTCTTGGATCACCACCAGCTACCAAGCACCTGATGCTGATGTAACCGAATAATTTTTTTTGAAATCTCAGATCCCTTCAAAGACTGCCTATGCTGATGCTGAGTGACTATCCCTGAGTAATTATCCTCTTCCTCCTCAATCATCACGCTGATAGCTTGTAAGAACATTTTTGGTTCTGGGCGCCACCACCAGTGCCTAAGGCACAATTTTTCAGCCCCTGTTTAACAGGGGCGTGTAATTACAATTTTTGATGTAATACTTTGCAGCAGGGCTCGTTCCTGCGTTCCAACTAGAGTGTCTGTGAGGGGTTGCAGTGTTGTGGCACCAGCACCAGTGCCTAAGGCCCAATTTTTCTGCCCCTGTCTAACAGGGGCGTGTAATTACAATTTTTGATGCAATACTTTGCAGCAGGGCTTGTTCCTGCGTTCCAACTAGAGTGTCTGTGAGGGGTTGCAGTGTTGTGGCACCAGCACCAGTGCCTAAGGCCTAATTTTTCAGCTTCTGTTCAACAGGGGCATGTAATTACAATTCTTGATCTAATATTTCACAGCAGGGCCCTGTGAGGGCTTACAGTGTTCTGGCCACAGCAACACCTAAGGCCCAAATTTCTGCTGAGTATATAGGGCAGGCCCCTACTTTCAAACATCTAACTTACAAACGACTCCTACTTGCAAACGGAAGGAGACAACAGGAAGTGAGATGAAATCTACCCCTAGGAAGGGAAATTCTCTCCTGTAAGAGTTAATATGGGAAAAACATTTCTCCTTTCCACTGATGCTTTCCAATCCTTGTTACACAAAAAAACCCAAATTTTCAAAAAACATTTTTCATTGGGACAAAAAGTGAGGTGAAATCTTCTGAAGAGGAGGAAAGACAGCAGAACAAATGTCACAGGGGTGATAACCCTTCCCTATGTTTTCCAAAAAGCTTAAAAAAGATTTTTTGGCTGGAGCTAAACACGTTAAAAATGTTCAAAATTACAAACAGATTCTACTTAACAACAAACCTACAGTCCCTGTCTTGTTTGCACCGCCTGTATACTGCTGTTCAGAGTATATAGGGCCTGGTGGCCCCACACCTTTCCTTATTTTAATTTGGGTGCGGGGTTCCCCTTAATATCCATATAAGACCCAAAGGGCCTGGTAATGGACTGGGGGTACCCATGCCGTTTGTCTCACTGATTTTCATCCATATTGCCAGGACCCGACATTACATTAAAGCCCCAAGCAGTTTTAAATGAGATTTTTTCCTTTAAAAATGACATTTGGTGCAGGGACTGTTCTAAACACGGGAAACACGCGTCACTTTACAGGCATACTATAGACACCCCCCAGGTACGATATTTAAAGGAATATTTCACTTTTTTTTTTTTACTTTAAGCATCATTAAAATCACTGCTCCCGAAAAAACGGCCGTTTTTAAAAGTTTTTTTTGCATTGATACATGTCCCCTGGGGTAGGACCCGGGTCCCCAAACCCTTTTTAGGACAATACCATGCAAATTAGCCTTTAAAATGAGCATTTTTGATTTCGAACGTTCGAGTCCCATAGACGTCAATGGGGTTCTAACGTTCGTGCGAACTTTCAGTTCGTTCGCAGGTTCTGGTGCGAACCGAACCGGGGGGGTGTTCGGCTCATCCCTACTGGCAAAGTGCATTCCTGAGAAGTGAGTGAGAAGGGTGTTGTATTGTATTTGAGCAGAGGGGAAGAGATATTGGGGGTTATTTACTAAAGGCAAATCCACTTTGCACTACAAGTACACTTGGAAGTGCAGTCACTGTAGATCTGAGGGGGACATGCAAGGAAAATAAAAAAAACATCATTTTAGCTTGCACATGATTGGATGATAAAATCAGCAGAGCTTCCCCTCATTTCAGATCTTCCCCTCAGATCTACAGCGATTGCACTTTCAAGTGCACTTGTAGTGCAAAGTAGATTTGCCTTTAGTAAATAACCCCCATTGCCATTGTGTGTGTTAAAAGATTTAATGAACAAACAACTTTCCAAACCACGAATCGTTATCACGAATATATATACATACATAGATATCAAATTTCAATGAATACGTATGAAATTTATAGCAGATATAACAAATTAATTTGACATGATTCGAGATTCAGTATAACGAATATCGACACGCTACAGAAATAACAAATTATCCGAAAATGTATTATCGTAACAGAACGAATATATCAGAACGAAATTATGTATTTTACCAATGACAACGAACCCGAAACTAAACAAAATTTTCTGTTGTGCACATGACCAGTGTATATAAGATGCACACCTTTCCTTTTAATGAGTGCCGCCATCTATCCTACCCCAACCTTAACTCCCCTTTAACCTTACCTATAGTGACGAAACAACACTTTGTTGGAGTAAAAACTGGCCATAGCAGCCTTTTTATTAACCAATATAAAATATATATAAAATAAATATATATATATATATATATATATATATATATATATATATATATATATATATATAAACATTTTAACGTAACAAAATCAAATGTCAGTTTCTCCCCCCGGTGGTCAATGACGGCACTTCCCAACATAAATTATGTTCCACTTCTACACTGCGGGCCTTCTATCGTAATAGTCCTACAGCCGTGATAACATCAGCCCAAAGACAACTCGTTACCCGCAATGTCACCATTACCATCTTCAGCTAATCCGTGTTAACTGTACACACCAAGAGGGGCCCATAACCATTGGGTCCCCCCACACTTCCATCTCCTGGGTTAGTTACCACCATAAAAGACCACCACCACCGCCACAGCTAACAAGGGTGACCCCCTTACCCTTGGGAGCCCCTCCACACTCTGTGCCCTCTGAATCCCCTCTTCCAAACCCAGGGACCAGAGATAAATTCCTACTTCTGACAGGTGAACCCCATCCCTTCGTAGGTACAGCCCAACATCCCTCTCCAACTCCAAGTGGCGAACTACCAAACCTCCATTTCGTATCACGAATTGGCCCACCCTTTTGTTCACCTTAATCCTGGCTTTGTTTAAGCGGTCTACAGACCTTGCCAACCTCCAATTTGTCCTGGCCACAATATCGGACCAAACAATCAACATCTCAGGGAAGGAAGTTCTCAAGCGTAAGAAATCAATCTTAACGTCCTTGATGAGCTCCCGGATGGGACGACCCCCCAGGTCATTGCCTCCGACGTGAAGCACCAACACATCAGGTGGTCTGTCAAGGCGCGCAAAATGCTGTACCTCAGGAAATACCCTAGCCCATTGCATCCCTGGTCTACCTAACCAGAGTATACACCCATCCTCCCTGGAAATCCCCAATTGCCTCCCACTAGGTCTCATGTCAGCCAGTTTTGCCCCCCAAAACACATAAGAGTGACCCAATATCCATACGAGGCCCCTCTGGATTCCACCTGAAAGAAAGGAGAAAAACCACAGATAACCAAAGTCACATAACATACACTATGAGCAATCCCCTTAAGAACCTATCGTCCTCTTCCAAGTCAATCAGTGGGCCGTACAGTGGGTGTACCAGGAGCAGGTGAAAAGCCGATTCGATGTCCGCTTTAGCCATAAGAGCGCCCTTCCCATAATGCGATCGACACCGTGCAAGCATCCGGATCGATCGCATTATTGACCGATCCACCCTTTGGGAATGATAAATGGTGTATCAGCTGGAACTTATTTGGCTCCTTCTTGGGGACCACCCCATATTCGGCATAGGTAGCTTCCCCAATTTTTCCCCAACCACCACGGGGTAAATCAATGCTGATCGCAAATTCTTTGCAACCGGTGGGATAACAGTCAATGAACTAGGGATTCTGGAACCCTCCAAGAACCCTTCCCACAAAAGCCGAGTGGCCGCCCGGTCCGGGTACCTATTTAGGAAAGGCTGCATCTTTTCCACCCTCACTGGTGTCTTCCCTTTTGTTACCAAGCTCTCCGGGTCGACCCTTCCCTTTTTTAAAACAGCGGGATCTGGGATGTGATCCACCGAAATCTGAACACTCAAGTTTAAAACGACAGGCGCCTCCAAACTGACACTTTCCGTCAATGTATTGCCAACAGACGACCCACTTTTTGGCGGCCGGCTGTCCGGGGGAAGAAGGACCGCCGCCCCCCCCCCCCCCGGAAATAACTGGTTCGGGGCCCGTGCTGAGGACATAAGCTTCATCCAGAGGCTAATGTCCTTATGGTCCCAGTGAAAGGGAGAGACGCACCGCCCTACGTTGTCGGAAATGCTCGTCATACCTGAGCCACGCTGTACCCCCATACACTCTGTAGGCCTCCCCAATGGCATCCAAGTAGCAAAAGAGCGCCAAACAATGTTCGGGGTTCTTTTTGCCAATTATGCTTGCCATAGTGGCGAACGCTTGCAGCCAGTTGGAAAACGTGTGCGGTATCAGAGGATACCGCCCTTTCTCCTCATCCTCCTTTTTGCTATCAGCTGGCTTCACCCTATCCAGGTTAAACTTCTCCAAGGGCAGAAGGGAAAAAATCTCCACATACTCACCTTTCACGATCTTGTCCCTAACTTCTGACTTCAAATGTGACCCCAGCGGCCCCTCAAAGCAGATGTATACCTCGCATTTCACTGCATCCACAATGCGAACCACGTCCGTCTTGCTGCCACTTTCTTGGGCCGTACCCCCTTTGTCCCCCGCCACTGCCGCCACCATAGTAGTAGCCGGGGCAGACACCCGCAGGGGCACCGTCCCAGTGGGCACTGTCACACCCGTAGTGGCTGAGGGGGTGACCCCCACTGCCCCAACCCGCCCGCCCACTGGCGATACTTCACTTGGTGGCACCCACACTGCTGTTTGCGGCCACTGCCCGCTCGTACCCGGCGCGAACCTCTGTACCAGCTCCTGCAAACCCCCCAGCAAAGCCTGTAATTGCCCATCAGGCCCTCCAGAAGCAGGCACCGGGCCCCCCAGCCGGGGGTCAACTGCCATGACTGATAGAGATTGCAGCCCACCCATTGTGGTCCCTGACCCCCCCACAGTAGTTACCCCTAACAACCACTCTAACGCATTGGTGAGTGTAAGAGAGGAAACAGAAAGTGACTTACCGGGGCCGACCAGGGGTTGTCCCTGCTGCCGCTGTTCCCGAATCCGATGTCGCCGGACGCTCCTGCCTTTCTTCTGCATCAGACCCGCTCAGCTCTCCCTCGGACCGATCCCCGGGCGATTGCAGGGGCTCCGTGTCATCCATCCCCGGAGATGAGGGCCTGGATGCTGCCGTCTCCTGACCGCGCTGGCCACGCCTCCCGACACTGGCTCCTCCCACCGATGGCGCCGTCCTCCGAACCGGCACACTGGACCCCTGGCTGCTGGGCCGCCCACTCCTCCTGAAAGGGGTACCGCTCTGGACATCCGAGCCGCTGGCCAAAGATGGGGGAAGCCCGGCGGCCGTTGACGTCATCCTCCCATGCTGAGACCTCCCCCTGGCTGCGGAAGCAACCAAGGAAGCATCTGTATGCTCACGCTGTCCTCGTCAAGCGGGCGGGGGGGAAACGCTGGCTCGCGCCGATGCCCCACCCACTGAGCTCCGCCGATGACGAGGATTCCGTCCAGGACCCACAGTGGCAGAAACTGAGTGCCGTTTTGCCGGTGGGCCTGACGGGTCCTGCTCGGGGGGGGGGCTCCTAATGTGGTGAGATGCTCTGGGGGAGGCTTCCGGTGAAAAACGCTCTGAAGGCCGCGACCTCCGGGCGCGTGGGAGGTCCTGTCCCCTTACCTCCTCTCCTGACTGGTCTCCGAGGAGCACAGCCACCTGGCTGTGAAGCCATTCAGGGGCGTGGGTGCTAGCAGCAGCCCCTAGCTGGGCTAACAAGCGCTCAACGCCCGCCATTGCTCTCTCTCTGGATACTAAACTTCTTCTTCTTCTCAAATTCTCCCTGCAATGTTGCCCGGGACACCCCTCCTGCCCCCTAAATAATCTAAACCACTCCCCTCTCTACACTTTCTATCCAATCCCCATCTCACCAACTTTCTAAACAACTTCCATTTTAACCCTTTCTGTACCCTTATCCCCCTGTCATGCCGGTGTTCTGACATATAGTGTCCTCCTATCAGATAGTGTCCGCCCCGTACTGCGCAGGCACAGCGCCTGCGCAGTACGGAGGAGCAGGACATGCCGAAAATGTCCGAAGTTGATCAGCTGACCATCAGCTGTACACGGCGCTCGGGCACTTGTTAGCGATGGCTGTGTAAGAGGGCCCCTCGCGGGCTCGCTTCGCTCGCCACGCTTCGGGCACGGCCTCGCTGCGCTCGGCTACTATTTATTCTAACTCTATGTCCACTTGGATAGTAGGGAATGATCCTGGACATAGGGTAAGAATAAATGCGCAGGCGCTGTGTACAGCTGACGATCAGCTGTTGAACTTCGGAGACTTTTGGCGTCTCGTTTGTCCTCCGTACTGCGCCTGCGCAGTACAGGGCAGACACTTTTGGATAGGGGACTGTATTCGACAAGACACCGGCCTTCTGCTAGCTCCATTTCACTCCTCCCGCTCCAGGCCTCCCTAGTCTAGCTGTTGATTTGTTAACAACAATTATTTTTAGAAACAGCATTAAATAATAGAATAAGGCTTCATGTACACTACAGACCTCCTAACCTTGATTTTAGGAGCTTATTTTTGCCTAAACTCAACTCCATAAAAGCCTAGGTGTCAATGTACACATAGACTTTTACCAGAGTTTAGAAAGTGCTGCGGTTAGGGGAGCTTCAACCTCCCTCTCCTGAACGTGGAAGAGTCGTGTTCAGGATAGGAACGTTTTCACAGCTCCCTGATGGAAAATGCAAACAGCGGCCAGCAGAAAGCGCGAAACACTGTGCATAAAAAAAAAGCTAGCAGAAGTCTTACATATAAATAGGCACAATTTAATTTTAAGGCTTTGTGTATATACAGCTGCAATTTTCCCCGTTTTGCATTTTCCTGTGACATGCAGTCAAAGTAGGCTGTGTGTACATGAAGCCTTAATATTAAAATGTACCTATTTAATGTGAGACTTCTGCTTGCTTTTTTTCTGCACAGATCACCCATCATTTTCCTTATGCCCCGTACACACGGTCGGACATTGATCGGACATCCCGACAACAAAATCCTAGGATTTTTTCCGACGGATGTTGGCTCAAACTTGTCTTGCATACACACGGTCACACAAAGTGGGTCGGAAATTCCGAACGTCAAGAATGCGGTGACGTACAACATGTACAAGGAGCCGAGAAAAATGAAGCTCAATAGCCAGTGTGGCTCTTCTGCTTGATTCTGAGCATGCGTGGAACTTTGTGCATCGGAATTGTGTACACACGATCGGAATTTGCACAAAGGGATTTTGTTTTCGGAAAATTTGAGAACCAGATCTCAAATTTTGTGAGACGGAAATTCCGATGGAAAGTTTCCGATGGAGCATACACACGGTCTGAATTTCCGACAACAAGCTCCCATCGAACATTTTACGTTAGAAAGTCCGACTGTGTGTACAGGGCATTACACTTCACAATTATGTGCCACTTTGTGTTGGTCTATCACATACAATCCCAATAAAATACATTTACATTTTTGGTTGTAACATGACAAAATGTGGAAAATTTCCAGGGGTGCGAATACTTTTTCCAGACACTGTACATTATATTTGCTGGCTCCTATACTATACATACACTGAATACTCATTGATGTCCTAGTGTCCTCTCCTCCCTGTGGATGAATAATGATTGCAGCGACCATAGGAAGCCAGACTCCGCCCCTCAACCACCCTTCTCATCAATTTGTGGACATCTTTCCTGATCTCCTATTCCTATTGGCCAGCGCTGCTGCTGCTCAGTCCTGTGACTGCTTTCATTGGTCAGGAGAGATAGAGCGGTGCTGTGTCTGCAGTGCTGCTTGACAGGGGCACTGTGTCCCCGGAGCGGCTTTGTGTACTATGTGTTTTCTGGCATTGGTGCAGTAAAGGCTTCCTTCTGGTAGCTCAACCATGCAGCTCTTTTTTTGTTCAAGTATCGTTGAATTCTGCTCCTTAAAAACAACTAAACCGTCTTTTTGGAGAGCAGCCTGTATTTCTCCTGAGGTTACCTGTGGGTTTTTCTTTGTATCCTGGGCAAATCTTCCGCCAGTTGTGACTGCAATCTTTCTTGGTCTACCTGACCTTGGCTTGGTATCAAAAGAGCCCCAAATTTTCCACTTCTTAATAAGGGATTAAACAGCACTGACTGGCATATTCAAGGCGTTGGGTATATCTGTATATCCTTTTCCATCTTTATAAAGTTCCATTACTTAGTTACGCAGGTCTTTTGACTGTTCTTTTCTACCTCATGGCTTTTCTAGCCTGCTTAGTGAATCCAAGTGAGAGCTAACAAACTAAACAAAATTGACTATTTATACACAGACAGGAATTGTGATTTAAAAAGCCACAAATGTGAGAAAATAACCTTTGATTGCCATTTTAACCGGTGTGTGCCACCTTCTGTGTCTGTACCAAGGCCAAACATTCCAGGGTATGTAAACTTTTTATCGGGGCCATTTCAGTGATTTCTGTTATGATTTAAAAGGGATCCAAAAAACTATGTGATAATAAATGGCTTCATGTGATCACTATCCTTAAATTAAAGACCATTTTTTTGGCATGATCAGTCATATTTTTAATATTAATGCCAAAATGTCACAATTTCTGCCAGGGTATGCAAACTTTTGAGCTCAACTTTGCGCCTTTTACTTGTTTATAAACACAAGGATGGTGAGCAGCGACAATGCATGCATCAGTGACACTGTCCCTCTAGTCTTGCTGCACGAGCACACTCTTCGTGGCACCCTGGACAGGGCACTTGAAGCAGAACACTGGGAGGAAGAGGAGGGCTTCCTTTCCTCTCAGGGCCCCCTTTATGCAGATAGAAAATGGAGGTCATCAACTCACTTATTGCATGTCCGCTGCATCACTAATTAGATATGCTTACAAGTGCTGCGTCCCTAAGATTACAGACTTACCAAATATGGTGCGGTCTCCGGGACTGGGGTTACTAAATTAAATATTATGAAACAGGGGGAAGGGACCCCCTGAAAAGAGTCACGGGCGGACCAAGCTGTTTAAGAAAGGGAAATATTTTATTGCACAATATTGGTATTACAGATAGCAAAAACTAGGTACCCACCACCAACACCTGGGTTGTTGTTAGAGGTAAGACAACGTTGTCCATTAAAAAGGAGCTGTGTCACGTGTAAAGCAAGCACACACCATATACAAAGACAGATTGCAAAATAAAGTGCAAACGAGTGGCAGTGGATTGTCTCACAGGTCCCAGTGAAGATCACCGTAGAACAATGTGTCCAACCGATCACTATTATTAGATAAGCCCCCAGCTGAAGGATACAGGAGTATATGTTTCATTAATTACACATAAATGAAAAGCATCCCAGAGATAAGTATAGCACAGGTTGACTCGTTGAATGGTTATAGCTGGTAATGTATCTGATATAAAGAGCGGCATACAGCCACTAATAGTAGTTAGTCCAGGTATCTTGTTGCAAGTTAGACCATATAAACCAAGCTAGCTCTGAGTGGGATCCCATAAATTAGGGCAGTAAGTTGAAATTAACCACAGGTTAGAACAGGCATATTATTGTAGATGAAATAAAATGTCAAAGGACCAATGGTCCTCTCACCCGACCATGATATGCATGAGTCTATGGACTCAAACAGGAGTCCCTCATATCCCCAAGGTATTTCATTTCATAGGAGGGGGCCACACTCTACGTGGGTCTTGTCATCCGGAGTGCTCTATTGCCACACGGTAATGCAGGGAGCTTCTCTGCTGGTTCTCCTGGTCACAGTATATCGTTGTGGGTCGACTGGGTAGCCGTTCTAATACCTCAGCCAGAGATGGCTGCTGCCGAACTTCAAAGTGTGTGCTGCGCTTGTGCCAATGTGATGTAATGCGTCATCCGTGACGTTAAAAATGTCACTACCGGGGTGTCATTTCCGACATGTTTCACCCAATCACGTGGGTTTTTATCAAGGATAGGAGGGATCAGTAGCCGTCATCTATTTATACTATTCGTATACAGCACATAATTGACTAGAAGTTGCTATTACCTGAACCGGCCACTAGATGGCAGCCTCCCGTATTAGACACCACACATACAGTACATATTACTCTGCTGCTGGCCAAAGGCAATCACATAGGTGTATAGTTACAAAAAGGGAACAAGTTTAAACATTACAACAGCGTTCAGAAAAAGAAAAGTAAACCGTACATGCTGACAGATTTCCAAATTAAACAAAAAAGAAAAAGAGAGCACAGGCTTGGGGGGGGGTAAGGGTGGGTCTTAAATCACTGTACATTAGTACTAAACCTAAACCTATTGGCTTTGGCTAATTATGGCTCAGGGGGTTTAGCACACGCCCCACACTATATAAGGCCGCCGGCACGGCGGCCCTGTGTAGTGTGTTCCGGCGTTCAGAGAGAGCGAGAGACAGACAGTGTCATTTGATTTAAGTTAGATAGAGTAGGCAGGTCGAGTCAGTTAGCTGCAGTTACAGTGTATTGTGTATATATATATATGCATCCCAGGTATTGTGTGTGTGTAAAAAAAAAAATATATATATATACACTGTATTCAGTTTAGCTAGATCCTGTTCTTCTTTTCCTAATATACTGACAGGCAGGCATTTTTACAGTATTTCCAGCTACTGTACTGTGTACCCTGCACAGTCTCACCTATAGTATAGCTACCTGCAGCCAGGTGCTTGTGTAAGCTCATTGAAGTATTTCCAGCTACTGTACTGTGTACCCTGCAAAGTCTCACCTACAGTAAAGCTACCTGCAGCCAGGTGCTTGTGTAGGCTCATTGAAGTATTTCCAGCTACTGTACTGTGTACCCTGCACAGTCTCACCTACAGTAAATCTACCTGCAGCCAGGTGCTTGTGTAGGCTCATTGAAGTATTTCCAGTTACTGTACTGTGTACCCTGCACAGTCTCACCTACAGTATAGCAACCAGCAGAAAGGTGCATGTGTAGGCTCATTGAAGTATTTCCAGCTACTGTACTGTGTACCCTGCACAGTCTCACCCACATTATAGCAACCTGCAGCCAGGTGCTTGTGTATGCTCATTGAAGTATTTCCAGCTACTGTACTGTGTACCCTGCACCGTCTCACCCACAGTATAGCAACCTGCAGCCAGGTGCTTGTGTAGGCTCATTGATTTATTTCCAGCTACTGTACTGTGTACCCTGCACAGTCTCGCCTACAGTATAGATACCTGCAGCCAGGTGCTTGTGTAGGCTCTTGACGTATTTCCAGTTACTGTACTGTGTACCCTGCACAGTTGCACCTACAGTATAGCTACCTGAAGATAAGTGCAGGTGTTATCATACTAATAATACTACAGGAAGGCAGTTGATTCTGCTAGCTGCAGTATAATCGGTGTGTATATATATATATATATATATATACACAGTATAAATAATATATACTGTGTGTATATATATATATATATATATATATATATATATATATATATATATATATATATATATATATATATATATATATATATATATATATATATATATCTCCCAGTTTTGTGCAGCTCACTGCAAGTCAATAGTATGTCTGGAAGGCCAACAAGGAGAGGCTGGTCATGGAAACGGTGCATCCTCATCAGGACGTGGCTGTGGGACACGCTTGGCCTTTTTTTTTTCGGCAGCTGGCCGTGTTGAGCCGCAACATACGGAAGACTTGGTCGAGTGGATGACCAAGCCGTCCTCATCCTCCTCATCCTCTCTCACCCAGGCTCAGGGTACTTTGTCAGGCAAAGCAGCTGCCAACGCGGCCTCTTCCCTCAGCTCAATGGCATTAGTCACTCCTTCCCTAGCCCCACCATGTCCTCCTGAGGAGTCCCTCAAACTGTTTGACCACAGTGTTGGGTACATGCTCCAGGAGGATGCCCAGCGTTTTGAAAGGTCTGATGATGATACTGAGCTAGATGAAGGCAGTAATGTGAGCACGGACGGAGGGGGTGCCCAAGAAGGACAGTAATCTGGCAGTCATGTTCCCCCTGCTGCAGAATACTGCCAGGTAGGGATGAGCCGAACACCCCCCTGTTCGGTTCGCACCAGAACATGCGAACAGGAAAAAAGTTTGCTCGAACACGCGAACACCGTTAAAGTCTATGGGACACGAACATGAATAATCAAAAGTGCTAATTTTAAAGGCTTATATGCAAGTTATTGTCATAAAAAGTGTTTGGGAACCTGGGTCCTGCCCCAGGGGACATGGATCAATGCAAAAAAAAGTTTTAAAAACGGCCGATTTTTCAGGAGCAGTGATTTTAATAATGCTTAAAGTCAAACAATAAAAGTGTAATATCCCTTTAAATTTCGTACCTGGGGGGTGTCTATAGTATGCCTGTAAAGGGGCGCATGTTTCCCATGTTTAGAACAGCCTGACAGCAAAATGACATTTCAAAGGAAAAAAGCCATTTAAAACTACCCGCGGCTATTGCATTGCCGACAATACACATAGAAGTTCATTGATAAAAACGGCATGGGAATTCCCCACAGGGAAACCCCGAACCAAAAAAAAAAAAAAAAAAAATGATGTGGGAGTCCCCCTAAATTCCATACCAGGCCCTTCAGGTCTGGTATGGATATTAAGGGGAACTCAGGCCAAAATTTAAAAAAAAAATGACATGGGGTTCCCCCTAAATTCCATACCAGACCCTTCAGGTCTGGTATGGATATTAAGGGGAACCCCGCACCAAAAAAAAAAAAACGGCGTGGGGTTCCCCCAAAAATCCATACCAGACCCTTATCCGAGCACGCAACCTGGCAGGCCGCAGGAAAAGAGGGGGGGACGAGAGTGCAGCCCCCCCTCCTGAACCGTACCAGGCCACATGCCCTCAACATTGGGAGGGTGCTTTGGGGTAGCCCCCCAAAACACCTTGTCCCCATGTTGATGAGGACAAGGGCCTCATCCCCACAACCCTGGCCGGTGGTTGTGGGGGTCTGCGGGCGGGGGGCTTATCGGAATCTGGAAGCCCCCTTTAACAAGGGGACCCCCAGATCCCGGCCCCCCCCTGTGTGAAATGGAAAGGAGGTACTTACCCCTACCATTTCATTAAAAAAGTGTCAAAATAGTTAAAAATGACAAGAGACAGTTTTTGACAATTCCTTTATTTAAATGCTTCTTCTTTCTTCTATCTTCCTTCATCTTCTGGTTCTTCTGGTTCTTCTGGCTCTTCCTCCGGCGTTCTCGTCCAGCATCTCCTCCGCGGCGTCTTCTATCTTCTTCTCCTCGGGCCGCTCCGCACCCATGGCATTGGGGGGAGGCTCCCGCTCTTCTCTTCATCTTCTTCTTCATCCTCTTCTCTTCTTCCTTCTTCTCTTCTTCTCTTCCTAATTTTCTTCTCCGGGCCGCTCCGCATCCATGCATGGAGGGAGGCTCCCGCTGTGTGACGGCGTCTCCTCATCTGACGGTTCTTAAATAACGGGGGGGGCGGGGCCACCCGGTGACCCCGCCCCCCTCTGACGCACGGTGACTTGACGGGACTTCCCTGTGACGTCACGGGGAATGCCACAGGGAAGTCCCGTCATGTCCCGTGCGTCAGAGGGGGCGGGGTCACCGGGTGGCCCCGCCCCCCGTTATTTAAGAACCGTCAGATGAGGAGACGCCGTCACACAGCGGGAGCCTCCCTCCATGCATGGATGCGGAGCGGCCCGGAGAAGATAATTAAGAAGAGAAGAAGAGAAGAAGGAAGAAGAGAAGAGGATGAAGAAGAAAATGAAGAGAAGAGCGGGAGCCTCCCCCCAATGCCATGGGTGCGGAGCGGCCCGAGGAGAAGAAGATAGAAGACGCCGCGGAGGAGATGCTGGATGAGAACGCCGGAGGAAGAACCAGAAGAGCCAGAAGAACCAGAAGAAGAAGAAGATGAAGGAAGATAGAAGAAGCATTTAAATAAAGGAATCGTCAAAAACTGTCTCTTGTCATTTTTAACTATTTTGACACTTTTTTAGTGAAATGGTAGGGGTAAGTACCCCCTTACCATTTCACACAGGGGGGGGCCGGGATCTGGGGGTCCCCTTGTTAAAGGGGGCTACCAGATTCCGATAAGCCCCCCGCCCGCAGACCCCCACAACCACCGGCCAGGGTTGTGGGGATGAGGCCCTTGTCCTCATCAACATGGGGACAAGGTGTTTTGGGGGGCTACCCCAAAGCACCCTCCCAATGTTGAGGGCATGTGGCCTGGTACGGTTCAGGAGGGGGGGGCGCACTCTCGTCCCCCTCTCTTTTCCTGCAGCCTGCCAGGTTGCGTGCTCGGATAAGGGTCTGGTATGGATTTTTGGGGGGGACCCCACGCCGTTTTTTTTTTTTTTTTGGCGCGGGGTTCCCCTTAAAATCTCAGGTCTGGTATGGAATTTAGGGGGAACCCCACGTGATTTTTTTTTTTAAATTTTGGCCGGGGTTCCCCTTAATATCCATACCAGACCTGAAGGGCCTGGTATGGAATTTAGGGGGACTCCCACATCATTTTTTTTTTTTTAATTTTGGTTCGGGGTTTCCCTGTGGGGAATTCCCATGCCGTTTTTATCAATGAACTTCTATGTGTATTGTCGGCAATGCAATAGCCGTGGGTAGTTTTAAATGGTTTTTTTCCTTCGAAATGTCATTTTGCTGTCAGACTGTTCTAAACACGGGAAACATGCGCCCCTTTACAGGCATACTATAGACACCCCCCAGGTACGAAATTTAAAGGGATATTACACTTTTATTGTTTGACTTTAAGCATTATTAAAATCACTGCTCCTGAAAAAAGGGCCGTTTTTAAAACTTTTTTTTGCATTGATCCATGTCCCCTGGGGCAGGACCCAGGTCCCCAAACACGTTTTATGACAATAACTTGCATATAAGCCTTTAAAATTAGCACTTTTGATTTCTCCCATAGACTTTTAAAGGGTGTTCCGCGGCATTCGAATTTGCCGCGAACACCTCAAATTGTTCGCTGTTCGGCGAACTTGCGAACAGCCAATGTTCGAGTCGAACATGAGTTCGACTCGAACTCGAAGCTCATCCCTACTGCCAGGTTTGCTCCAGTGATGAGGAGGGAGGAGATGATGAGGTCACTGACTCAACGTGGGTGCCTGATAGGAGAGAGGAGGAGGGGGCATATCACCAACAAAGCGGGATGCACTCCAGGGGCCAGCCTAAGGGCAGCACACTGACTGCATCACACCGCAGAGCTCCGCATGTGCAGGCGCTGCTGTCTCTGCGCGTTATTCCAAAATTTCTTTGGTGTGGGCCTTTTTTGAGACGAGTGCATCAGATCGCACCACTGCTATTTGCAACATATGTCTCAGGCGTATCTCGCGTGGCCAAAACATCTCCCGCTTGGGCACCACATGCTTGACCAGACATATGTTGACCTGCCATGCAGTTCGTTGGCAAGCGTACCTAAAAGACCCACACCAAAGAACAAAGAGGACCTCTCCTTGCTCCTCATCAGCTGGGATCTCCAACCCCACTATACCTTCAGTCCTCTCTGAGACCTGCACTGAGAGGAATGAAGGTGTAGAATTAGGTGTGTCACAGCCAAGTACTTGCGGGCAATCTGCTCTCGGTACACCAACGTCAGATTGTACCAGGCAAATTTCCCTGCCCCAGCTGCTGCACCGCAGAAAGAAGTTCGCTGGGCATCCACATGCCCAGCACTTGAATGCTAGCTTGGCAAAATTGCTAGCACTTCAACTGCTACCTTTTCAGTTGGTAGACTCTGCCCCCTTTTGTGAGTTTGTGGAATGTGCGGTTCCTC
Source organism: Aquarana catesbeiana (assembly GCF_042186555.1). Lineage (NCBI taxonomy): Eukaryota > Metazoa > Chordata > Amphibia > Anura > Ranidae > Aquarana > Aquarana catesbeiana. Next base: position 978,641,696 of record NC_133324.1, on the reverse strand, counting down.
AGTGGCAGGTTTCCAAACGCCACTTTTTCTCATGGAAGGCGATTCCGGCTCTCTACCGGCATGTGGAAGGCAATGTCTTGGCCTCTCTGGACAGGGCGGTCAGCGGTAAGGTGCATATTACCACTGACTCATGGTCCAGCAGTCATGGGCAGGGACGTTACCTAAGTTTCACGGCACATTGGGTGACTCTGCTGGCAGCTGGGAAGGATGCAGGACAAGGTGCAGTAGTGTTGGAGGTTGTTCTGCCACCATGCCTCCAAAATGCCACTAGTGGTGATTCTGACACACCTCTGTTCTCCACCCCCTCCTCTTCTTCTTCCTCCATGGCCTCTTCCTGTGCTTTGTCCTCGGAACCAGCGGTGCTCCGTAGGCGTTCAAGAGGCTACGCAAGTACGCAGGCCAAAAGATGCCATGCGGTGCTTGAGCTGGTGTGCTTGGGGGACAGGAGCAACACTGAGGCAGAGGTTCTGTCAGCTCTGCAGGGGCAGGTTCAAAGGTGGTTGACGCCACACCAACTTAAGGCAGGAATGGTGGTTTGCGACAATGGCACCAACCTCCTCTCTGCCCTCCGACAGGGACAAATGACCCATGTGCTCTGTTTGGCTCACGTCCTTAACTTGGTGGTACAGCGGTTCTTGGGCAGGTACCCGGGCTTACAGGATGTCCTGAGGCAGGCCAGGAAAGTCTGTGTGCATTTCTGCCGGTCATATAATGCCAGTGCTCGGCTGGCAGACCTCCAAAAGGAATTTAACCTGCCCAAGAACCGCCTAATCTGTGACATGCCCACCAGGTGGAACTCAACGTTGGCCATGCTGCAGTGGCTGCACACGCAGCAGAGGGCCATCAATGAGTACCTGAGCAACTATGGCACCAGAACAGGGTCAGGGGAGCTTGTTTTTTTTCCCCACACCAGTGGGCCATGACCAGGGATGCATGCACTGTCCTGTCACTATTTGAGGAGGCCACGAGGATGGTGAGCAGTGACAGTGCATGCATCAGTGACACTGTCCCCCTTGTCCACCTGTTGGAGCACACGCTACATGGAATAATAGACAGGGCACTTGAGGCAGAACAGAGGCAGGAAGAGGAGGACTTCCTTAGCTCTCAAGGTCCCCTTTATCCAGACAGTGTTCCTGCGTGCCCGCCGATCACACAGGAGGAGGAGGATTGTGTCAGCATGGAGGTGAAGCCTGGCACTCAGCATCAGCAGCAATCTTTAAGGGATCATTTACAGTCCCAAGAAACCCATGGACTTGTACGTGGCTGGGAGGAGGTGGCTGTGGATCATGTCGTCCTTAGTGACCCAGAGGACTCCGGACCGAATGGCTCAGCAAACCTACGCTGCATGGCCTTCCTGATCCTGCAAAGCCTGCCTCGTATTCGTGGTATCAAGGAGAGGGATCATAACTGGCTGGCAACCCTCCTTGATCAACGTTACAAGGGTAAGGTTGCGGACCTTATCTTGCCATCGCAGAGGGAGCAGAGGATGAAACATCTTTGTGAGGCCTTGCAGAAAGGTCTGTGCAACACGTTCCCAGAGACTAGGAGGTTACAAACTCCTGTTCCTGGACAACGTTTTGCTGAGGCTTTGGTCAGTCAAAGAAGGAGCGGTGGAGAAGGTGGCCGTCTGACCGATGCGTTCAGACAATTTTTTAGTCCGCAGCCCCAAGGTATGATCGGTTCCTGCAACCATCGCCAGCGTCTGTTTTACATGGTGCAGGAATACCTAGGGGAAAGATCTGACTTGGACACCTTTCCCACCGAAAATCCTCTGGGTTACTGGGTCTTGAGGATGGATCACTGGCCAGAGGTTACACAGCATGCAATTGAGCTACTGGCCTGTCCTGCATGCAGCGTTCTTTCGGAACGCACATTCAGTGCTGCTGGCTTTGTAAACGATCACAGGGTGCGTCTGCCCACCGACTCGGTCGATCGACTGACCTTCATTAAAATGAATCAGTCTTGGATCACCACCAGCTACCAAGCACCTGATGCTGATGTAACCGAATATTTTTTTTTTGAAATGTCAGATCCCTTCAAGACTGCCTATGCTGATGCTGAGTGACTATCCTGTTATGCTGAGTAGTTATCCTCTTCCTCCTCAATGATCATGCTGATAGCTTGTAAGAACATTTTCTGGGTGCCACCACCAGTGCCTAAGGCCCAATTTTTCAGCCCCTGTTTAACAGGGGTGTGTAATTACAATTTTTAATGCAATTCTTTGCAGCAGGGCTAGTTCCTGCACTCCAACTAGAGTATCTGTGAGGGGTTGCAGTGTTGTGGCACCAGTACCGGTGCCTAAGGCCCAATTTTTCAGCCCCTGTTTGACACGGACATATAATTAGAATTCTTGATCTAATATTTCACAGCAGGGCCCGTTTCTGCACCGACCAAGAGTTACTGTGAGGACTTACAGTGTTGTGGCACCAGCACCACCACCATTGATTTTGAACATTCGAGTCCCATAGACGTCAATGGGGTTCTAAGGTTCGTGTGAATTTTCGGTCCGTTCGCAGGTTCTGGTGCGAACCGAACCAGGGGGTGTTCGGCTCATCCCTAGTTATGAGGAAAGGTTACGAGCACTGAACTTATTCTCTCTGGAGAAGAGACGCTTGAGAGGGGATATGATTTCAATTTACAAATACCGTACTGGTGACCCCACAATAGGGATAAACTTTCCTGCGAAAAGGGAATTTAAAAAGACACGCGGCCATTCACTAAAATTAGAAGAGAAGCAGTTTAACCTTAAATTGCGTAGAGGGTTCTTTACTGTAAGAGCGGTAAGGATGTGGAGTTCAATTCCACAGGCAGTGGTTTCTGCGCAGGAGCATCGATAATTTAAAAATAAACTATTAGATAAGCACCTGAATGACCACAACATACAGGGATATACAATGTAATACTGACATATAATCACACACATAGGTTGGACTTGATGGACTTGTGTCTTTTTTCAACCTCACCTACTATGTAACTTTAAGCATCATTAAAATCACTGCTCCTGAAAAAAACGATTGTTTTAAAAATTGCATATAAGCCTTTAAAATGAGGACTTTTGATTTTTCACGTTCACATCCCATAGACTTAAATTTGGGTTTGCATGCTCGCTAGTAGGGATGAGCTTCGAGTTCGAGTCGAACTCATGTTCTACTCGAACATTGGCTGTTCGCAAGTTCGCCAAACAGCGAACAATTTGGGGTGTTCGCGGCAAATTCGAATGCCGCGGAACACCCTTTAAAAGTCTATGGGAGAAATCAAAAGTGCTAATTTTAAAGGCTTATATGCAAGTTATTGTCATAAAAAGTGTTTGGGGACCCGGGTCCTGCCCCAGGGGACATGGATCAATGCAAAAAAAAGTTTTAAAAACGGACTTTTTTTCAGGAGCAGTGATTTTATTAATGCTTAAAGTCAAACAATAAAAGTGTAATATCCCTTTAAATTTAGTACCTGGGGGGTGTCTATAGTATGCCTGTAAAGGGGCGCATGTTTCCCGTGTTTAGAACAGTCTGACAGCAAAATGACATTTGGAAGGAAAAAACTCATTTAAAACTACCCGCGGCTATTGCATTGCCGACAATACACATTTAAGTTCATTGATAAAAACGGCATGGGAATTCCCCACAGGGCAACCCCGAACCAAAAAAAAAAAAAAAAAAAATGATGTGGGGGTCCCCCTAAATTCCATACAAGGCCCTTCAGGTCTGGTATGGATATTAAGGGGAACCCCAGCCAAAATTTAAAAAAAAAATTGACGTGGGGTTCCCCCTAAATTCCATACCAGACCCTTCAGGTCTGGTATGGATTTTAAGGGGAACCCCGCGCCAAAAAAAAAAACGGCGTGCGGTCCCCCCAAAAATCCATACCAGACCCTTATCCGAGCACGCAACCTGGCAGGCCGCAGGAAAAGAGGGGGGGACGAGAGTGCGGCCCCCCCCCCCTCCTGAACCGTACCAGGCCACATGCCCTCAACATTGGGAGGGTGCTTTGGGGTAGCCCCCCAAAACACCTTGTCCCCATGTTGATGAAGACAAGGGCCTCATCCCCACAACCCTGGCCGGTGGTTGTGGGGGTCTGCGGGCGGGGGGCTTATCGGAATCTGGAAGCCCCCTTTAACAAGGGGACCCCCAGATCCCGGCCCCCCCCCTGTGTGAAATGGTAAGGGGGTACTTACCCCTACCATTTCACTAAAAAACTGTCAAAAATGTTAAAAATGACAAGAGACAGTTTTTGACAATTCCTTTATTTAAATGCTTCTTCTTTCTTCCTTCATCTTCTTCATCTTCTGGTTCTTCTGGCTCTTCTGGTTCTTCCTCCGGCGTTCTCGTCCAGCATCTCCTCCGCGGCGTCTTCTATCTTCTTCTCCTCGGGCCGCTCCGCACCCATGGCATGGGGGGGAGGCTCCCGCTCTTCTCTTCATCTTCTTCTCTTCTTCATCTTCTTCTTCATCTTCTTCTTCTTCTTCTCTTCTTCCTTCTTCTCTTCTTCATTTCTTCTCCGGGCCGCTCCGCAGCCATGCTGGCATGGTGGGAGGCTCCCGCTGTGTGACGGCGTCTCTTCGTCTGACGGTTCTTAAATAACGGGGGCGGGGCCACCCAGTGACCCCGCCCCCCTCTGACGCACGGTGACTTGACGGGACTTCCCTGTGACGTCACGGTGAATGCCACAGGGAAGTCCTGTCATGTCCCGTGCGTCAGAGGGGGGCGGGGTCACCGGGTGGCCCCGCCCCCTGTTATTTAAGAACCGTCAGACGAAGAGACGCCGTCACACAGCGGGAGCCTCCCACCATGCCAGCATGGCTGCGGAGCGGCCCGGAGAAGAAATGAAGAAGAGAAGAAGGAAGAAGTGAAGAAGAAGAAGAAGAGGAAGAAGAAGATGAAGAAGAGAAGAAGATGAAGAGAAGAGCAGGAGCCTCCCCCCCATGCCATGGGTGCGGAGCGGCCCGAGGAGAAGAAGATAGAAGACGCCGCGGAGGAGATGCTGGACGAGAACGCCGGAGGAAGAACCAGAAGAGCCAGAAGAACCAGAAGATGAAGAAGATGAAGGAAGAAAGAAGAAGCATTTAAATAAAGGAATTGTCAAAAACTGTCTCTTGTCATTTTTAACATTTTTGACAGTTTTTTAGTGAAATGGTAGGGGTAAGTAACCCCTTACCATTTCACACAGGGGGGGGGGCCGGGATCTGGGGGTCCCCTTGTTAAAGGGGGCTTCCAGATTCCGATAAGCCCCCCGCCCGCAGACCCCCACAACCACCGGCCAGGGTTGTGGGGATGAGGCCCTTGTCTTCATCAACATGGGGACAAGGTGTTTTGGGGGGCTACTCCAAAGCACCCTCCCAATGTTGAGGGCATGTGGCCTGGTACGGTTCAGGAGGGGGGGGGCCGCACTCTCGTCCCCCCCTCTTTTCCTGCGGCCTGCCAGGTTGCGTGCTCGGATAAGGATCTGGTATGGATTTTTGGGGGAACCCCACGCCGTTTTTTTTTTATAATTTTGGCTGGGGTTCCCCTTAATATCCATACCAGACCTCAAGGGCCTTGTATGGAATTTAGGGGGACTCCCACATCATTTTTTTTTTTTAATTTTGGTTCGGGGTTGCCCTGTGGGGAATTCCCATGCCGTTTCAATGAACTTCTATTTGTATTGTCGGCAATGCAATAGCCGCGGTAGTTTTAAATGTGTTTTTTCCTTCAAAATGTCATTTTGCTGTCAGACTGTTCTAAACACGGGAAACATGCGCCCCTTTACAGGCATACTATAGACACCCCCCAGGTATGAAATTTAAAGGGATATTACACTTTTATTGTTTGACTTTAAGCATTATTAAAATCACTGCTCCTGAAAAAACGGCCGTTTTTAAAACTTTTTTTTGCATTGATCCATGTCCCCTGGGGGAGGACCCGGGTCCCCAAACACTTTTATTGACAATAACTTGCATATTAGCCTTTAAAATTAGCACTTTTGATTATTCATGTTCGTGTCCCATAGACTTTAACGGTGTTCGCGTGTTCGAACGAATTTTTTTCCTGTTCGCATGTTCTGGTGCGAACCGAACAGGGGGGTGTTCGGCTCATCCCTACTCGCTAGAATGTTTTCAAGCAGTTTTCTAGATCATCTGCCTTTTGATACCAAAGAGAAGCTTTTCCACTGCAGCTACTTGGCTAGGAAAGGGGGAAAAGTCATCCTCCAAAGTGGAAAGTCTGTTTTTCATCTAAACCACCCTCTCCCTGATGTTCTGCATATCCTGTCTCAGGAGCCCAATGTCTACCTTAATCTCCTCCATATTACCAGTTAGGGAGGTGTTGCAGGTTATGATGGCATTGAGTAGCTGAGTATTTACTTGCTCCAGTGTCAGCTTGGAAGGCTTGTCCACAGGCATGCTAGCGTCACTGCTCCTTGTGTGTGGAGGGCTGAGAGCACCATCTTGCTTGTCTGAGCGAGTGAATTCTTTCAGGAGAGCGGGAGCTGCTGGTAAGTTGCAGGATGGAGTAAGATGCTAAAGGCAGCAAGCGGAGCTCTCTTCAGACGTGTCCAGCCATCTTGGCAGTAGCCAAGCCCCCCTCAGAGTTGAATGTTATTTGAGTCACAGGCTCAAAGCAATTATGCATAAAAAGTATTGTGTCTTTATGCAATGCATACTTTGAGGTCAGCGATTTAGACTAGTATTAAGGAAACCTTTCTTTTTCGAAACTTTTTGAAACACCGAGGCTGCTATTGATGATGTTTAATTCTGGAAATGTAAGTTTCCTGGCTGTCATGCTTTGTTTTAACACTGTGAGTCACTTTCTTAGAGCAAGTGTGCAGATAGGGACTCACAAGTGTGCAGATAGGGACTTACAAGTGTGCAGAGAGGGACTCACAAGTGTGCAGAGAGGGACTCACAAGTGTGCAGAGAGGGACTCACAAGTGTGCAGATAGGGACTTACAAGTGTGCAGATAGGGACTCACAAGTGTGCAGATAGGGACTTACAAGTGTGCAGAGAGGGACTCACAAATGTGCAGATAGGGACTCACAAGTGTGCAGATAGGGACTCACAAGTGTGCAGAGAGGGACTCACAAGTGTGCAGAGAGGGACTTACAAGTGTGCAGATAGGGACTTACAAGTGTGCAGAGAGTGACTCACAAGTGTGCAGATAAGGACTCACAAGTGTGCAGATAGGGACTCACAAGTGTGCAGATAGGGACTCACAAGTGTGCAGATAGGGACTCACAAGTGTGCAGATAGGGACTCGCAAGTGTGCAGATAGGGACTCACAAGTGTGCAGAGGGTCACTCACAAGTGTGCAGAGGGTCACTCACAAGTGTTTAGAGAGGGACTCCCAAGTGTTTAGAGAGGGACTCCCAAGTGTTTAGAGAGGGACTCCCAAGTGTGCAGATGGGGACTCCCAAGTGTGCAGATGGGGACTCCCAAGTGTGCAGATGGGGACTCCCAAGTGTGCAGATGGGGACTCCCAAGTGTGCAGATGGGGACTCCCAAGTGTGCAGATGGGGACTCCCAAGTGTGCAGATGGGGACTCCCAAGTGTGCAGATGGGGACTCCCAAGTGTGCAGATGGGGACTCCCAAGTGTGCAGATGGGGACTCCCAAGTGTGCAGATGGGGACTCGCAAGTGTGCAGATAGGGACTCACAAGTGTGCAGAGGGTCACTCACAAGTGTGCAGATAAGGACTCCCAAGTGTTTAGAGAGGGACTCACAAGTGTTTAGAGAGGGACTCACAAGTGTTTAGAGAGGGACTCACAAGTGTTTAGAGAGGGACTCACAAGTGTGCAGATGGGGACTCACAAGTGTGCAGATGGGGACTCACAAATGTGCAGACAGGGACTCGCAAGTGTGCAGATAGGGACTCACAAGTGTGCAGAGGGTCACTCACAAGTGTGCAGATAAGGACTCCCAAGTGTTTAGAGAGGGACTCACAAGTGTTTAGAGAGGGACTCACAAGTGTTTAGAGAGGGACTCACAAGTGTGCAGATGGGGACTCACAAGTGTTTAGAGAGGGACTCACAAGTGTGCAGATGGGGACTCACAAGTGTGCAGATGGGGACTCACAAGTGTGCAGATGGGGACTCACAAATGTGCAGATGGGGACTCACAAATGTGCAGATGGGGACTCACAAATGTGCAGATGGGGACTCACAAGTGTGCAGATAGGGACTCACAAGTGTGTAGATAGGGATTCCTGACTATCTTTATTAGTTTAATTATTATCATTGAGCTATAGCAGGGGTCTTCAAACTACAGCCCTCCAGTTGTTCAGGAACTACAATTCCCATCATGTCTAGTCATGTCTGTGAATGTCAGAGTTTTACAATGCCTCATGGGATGTGCAGTTCCGCAACAGCTGGAGGGCTGTAGTTTGAGGATCCCTGAGCTATAGGGTCAATGAAACAGGCTGGCTGCATAAGGAAGTCAGCAATGGCAGTTCCCATATGTATTTGGTGTACACTTTGTGGAATCTTAATCTATGATATGTTCTTTCATTTGTGTTTGCCTCCTCTGCAGTTTGACTTCTATTCTTGGATGCCCAATGGCCCAACCACCATGAAAAGCCCCCCACCCAGCACCAAAGGTGTCACTACAATGAAGACTATTTTTGAAACGTTGCCTGATGTAAACAGTACAGCTGCTGGTATAAATGTCGTGTGGGTTCTCAGCAATGAGCCCATGGATAGGGTGAGTTGCCTAAAAGGAGCGAGAAGTAATACATAAATATGCCTTGGGCCTAAAAATGGTATTACACATAATCTATGTCAAACAGAACCTGGCAATCAAATGCATTTCAGGGTCTGCTATGGCATATAGTGATTATTTAATACTGAATGGATGTATTGTAAAGAAAATCACAAAAAGGTCTCCTTCTTTACAGAGGCGTCTAGGAGAGTACCCTGATGAACTTTTTACAGAGAAGACCCCACTGCAGTTTATTAAGAGGTTCCAAGATCAACTGTCTGAGATCTCCAAATCCATTCAGGAGCGGAACAAGACCATGCTTCTGCCCTATCCCTACATGGACCCAAGTCAGATAGAAAACGGTGTCTCCATTTAATAATGATAGTGATGCTTCTGCTTTCTGACTCTGTTCTTTGATTTTTTTTTTGTGTTTGCATCTCTACTCTCTACATGTAATGGTATCCATGCAGACTATAATAATATTTAAAGTGGTTGTAAACTCTCCCCCGACAACTTTGTCCCATTGCAAATCAGCATAAAAAAGCATAATGAACACTGCTCGGAGATATCTCCTTACTTGCTTAGTATTGTTGTAATCCTTTTTGTTCTTTAGAATGACCTCACTGAGCATGCCCAGATCTCCCCTGATTTACGGCACACTCTGTGTACTTGTCTATCTATTATCAGGACTTCCTACGGCACAACACTGAAAACCCACGAGACTTCATAATCACTCAGAGCTTCCTACTACACCCCATGTGACCATGTGACATCACATGCAGTGTAAACCTGGCCATCGGACAGCATTACTGCAGTCTTATCAGCTGAAGCTGATAAGACTGACATATACAAACACTAGATAATTGGCACATTTAAATACTATGAAATAAAACAAGTCAGCTATGAGCAGTAAAGCAGGGTTGCCATAGAAACGTTGGATTGAGAAGGAGGCTTGGTTAACAGTACAGGAAGTGGTCAATGTAAGGGCAGAAATACACTCTACTGTGGACTCAGAAAACAATACTTAAGATGGCACTACCTAACCCCTGGAAACACGTTTTTTTTAAAGTTTCTTTAAACAGTAAGTAATATGCGATTTGGGCTGGATTACAGTGGCTATATTTTGATAATTACTTATTATAATGGACTAAATGAAAAGCAGCATCAGAGTGGGAGAGTTTACTTCTTCTTTAAGGATAAATGTGGATGAAATAATCTCTTGTATCAGGAATAAAGGCTTTCTCAATAAATATCTTTTTATGCAAAAATATTTACCATATCTTCTCTGTTGTGTTTCTGGTCCTCTCCTGGGCCGTATACCAGCGTTAGTGGCAACTGAACATGCCAACAGTTATGAAAACATAAATACTGCAATAGGTCCAAATGCAGAGTATCATGTTACACATGCATTTTTGTTTGTTTGCCTTTAAATTATTTTGTTCCTTCTTCACTCCACCGCTAGAAGATGCTCTGTATTTCTAGTCCCACCTTCTTTTTTTGTGTGTCTTTAGTTTCTGTTCTGAGCACATGTAATTGCTGGAGCTAGGCACGCTGTGATTTTCTGACCTACCGTATCTGATGTTCATCTGTTAAGATCTGCACAAGTTTTGGTTTAAAACATTCTGCTATCTGCAAGATGTCAATATTTATTATACAAAACATTTCATTTTACAATGTTATGACCATGTTTTTAAAATGAAATGTTTTGTATAATAATAAATACTTCTCAAAACTTTTTGTTTATATATAAGACATCTCAATTCTCCTGCGAGGTGTGGGAGACTCCCGCATTTCTGCGGCGGCTCCCCCACACCGGCTAGCGCCTCCCGGTCTCCCGGGAATGATCGGTCCGGGCAGAAAACCCAGACAGGAGAGGAGCCGGCTGCGGGGGGACGAGGGGGGGTGGAGGAGGAGGACAGGGGCAGTAGAAGAGAAGACGTAGCCGGAGGAGAACAGGAAGGGGGGGGCGGAGAAGGACATGGAGGGGGCCAGGGGAGAAGCACATAGAAGGGAACGATCAGGGCAGCAGAAAACAGCTGTGAACACCGATCTCCCTGTATAGATTTTTATCTGACAGCCGCTTCTCCTTCTCTCCCTCGGCTGTCAGTTGAAAAGCTGTACAGGGAGATCGGTGTTCACAGCTGGCGGGTCCCCTCCTATCTGGACTTGGAAACAGTGAGTGAGATCGCTCCTGTGATAACTGAGCAGAATAAACCTTGTTTACTCTGCTCAGTTTATGAATGAAAAGGAGCCTCTGTCTCCTGTCCATTCATCTTTAGTGCTGAGAAATGGACTTGGGAATGTGTACTCAGTCCCTTTCCATATCTCAAGGAGGAGATGTAAGCGGTCTGTTTAGACCCCTGATATCTCACCAAAGCCCCCCAAAAATATAAAAAAAATTATTGTAAAAAAAAAAATTCTAAAAAATGAAAAAAAAGTGTAAAAAAATTAAATAAACTACTGACACCAATCTCCCCTGCTCTACCAACACTGTCCACTGCTCCAACCACCTCCCCCCAAAAAGCATTGTAAAAAAAAATTAAAAACAAATTAAATTTAAAAAAAAATCTATTATAAAAAATGAACAAAAATGTTTTGTCGTGAAGCTGGGGGGGGGGGTTGGATTACGGGCGAGAAGCGCCATTTGACAGATTTCTTGAATGCTGAAAAAAACGTGTTAATATGTGCTGATAATCCTTTACATGGCTTTAACACATACTGCAATGAACTGCGTTTTACAGCATGGTAAAATGCAGGTCACTGCAAGGACATATAATAAATAGTTGCTTTCTGTGTCTTGTGTACAACACAACAATGCAATGCACATACATGAACATGAATGCAATGCAAGTTTATTGAAGAAAAAAAACCCCGTAGCATCAGAGGGGGGTGGGGTCACCCAAACATGTCACTGGGTAACCCCGCATCGTTTTCCCGTTGCATCAGAGGGCGGCGGGGTGACCCGCGCACATCACGTGTGGCCCCGACCTCAGCTAGTTAAGAACTGTCACGGCAGGTCCAGCTTCATTCAGCGGGCTCCTCCCATGGAGGCGGATCGTGTTGTGGTGGCGTCTTTCTCCATATCCCAGGAGGAGGAAGGATTACATCGCTGGAATTTTTTTTTCTTTTTTAATAAAGGACTTCTCCCATGCTGTGTCTGTGTGTTTTTTACAATTTTGGACACTTTTCTTGTGAAATGGTAGAAGTACAATGTACCCATTACCATTTCACACAGGGGGGAGGGCCGGGATCTGGGGGTCCTCTTGTTAAAGGGGGCTTCCAGATTCCGATAAGCCCCCCACCCGCAGACCCCCACAACCACTGAGCAAGGGTTGTGGGGATGAGGCCCTTGTCCCCATCAACATAGGGACATCCTCCCCATGTTGAGGGCATGTGGCCTGGCTAGTACAGTTCAGAAGGGAGGCACTCCCTCGTCCCCCCCCTCTTTTTCTGCGGCCTGCCATGTTGCGTGCTTGGATAAGGGTCTGGTATGGATTTTGAGGGGGACCCTCATGCCATTTTTTTTTAATTCTTGCACGGGGTTCCCCTTAAAATCCATACCAGACCTGAAGGGCCTGGTATGGAATTTGGGGAGACCCCCACGCATTTTTTTTTTTAATTTTGGTTCTGGGTTCCCTGCACTGTGGGGGTATCCCAGGCCATTTTTATCAATGAACTTTTATGTGTATTGCTGGACCGACAATTCATTAAAAGCCGGCACTAGCGCTAGCTCTTTTAAATGACTTTTTTTTCCTTTAGAAATGTCATTTTGCTGTCAGACTGTTCTAAGCACGGGAAACATGCGCCCCTTTACAAGCATACTATAGACACCCCCCAGGTATGAAATTTAAAGGAATATTTCACTTTTATTGTTTCACTTTAAGCATTATTAAAATCACTGCTCCCAAAAAAACGGCCGTTTTTAAAACTTTTTTTGCATTGATACGTGTCCCCTGGGGCAGGACCCAGGTCCCCCCCAAACACTTTTTATGACAATAACTTGCATAATAACCTTTAAAATGAGCACTTTTGATTTTTCATGTTCGTGTGCCATAGACTTTAACGGTGTTCACGTGTTCAAACTAATTTTTTGCCTGTTCGCATGTTCTGCTGCGAACCGAACTGGGGTGTGTTTCGGCTCATCCCTAACCTGCACCCACACGCCTGAAATGAACACCTGTGGCTGTGTCCACTGTCTATTAACAAAGAATCCCATGCTACTGAGCAATGCTCAAAGAGAATCTTGTGCAATTGAAGTAATTTGAATAAAAGTAGCATACAAACCGCTAAGTGCACAGGGAACATACAAACACGGGAGCCGTTTTCCTTCTAAAAGTTTTGTATTTATATCCACCTAGCTCTGAGATTTACACAGCAATGCCAGATAACAGTCCTGCATGTCAGGCAAAGGGGGGGGGCCTTAATTTTCTGATGCACCTTCACTAACAGGTTTCTTTCCCATCCTGTGATTAGGCCATGATGGGAGGAGAAGCAGCAGACTAATGAGCTCATCTATGTCAGCCTTTCCTCCTATCAGGATACTTCTTGCACTGCAACACCTGAGATTTTTTGGATACATTCTAGTGTTACTTTGACTTTGGATAGAAGTAACGGGTGCGTAAAAATTGGTCTTTGGGTGTCGGTGGCGACTTCCCACCGTAACCCTATAGAGGTAATCTTGATGAAAGCAAGAATTGGCCTTGCTGTAAAAAATTCCAATGATATGTACTTGTCAAACAGGTGTTGAAAAATTAATATTTGGGTGTCAATTGTGCCCATGAAACCTATACCAAAAACATTCTTCCAAATTAAATGATTGAACACCCTCAAAGCTAGGCAGCCTCAAAGTCCTGCAGAGATTCCACATCCCAAAAAGACTTAATCAGTAACATCGGCATCAGGGGCTTCAAAGCTGGTAATCCAGGACTGATTATTTTTATAAAAGTCAAACGGTCCACGGAGTCTGTGGACAGACGCATTCTATGATCAGTAACGAAACCTCCTGCAGGACGGAATTCCCGTTCTGAAAGCACACTGGATGCAGGGCAGCCCAACAACTCAATAGCATACTGGGCAAGTTCTGGCCAGTGGTCTATTCTTATGACCCAGTAAGTCAGTGGATCGGCAGCTGGAAAGCTCTCCATCTCTGTTTTGGCCCCGAGGTAATCGTCCACCATAGACGCTGGTGGATGCTGCCGATGGGAGGTGGAAGCTGACAGCCCTGGGCGGCGAGGACTAAAAAAATTCCGAAATGCCTCACTCAGGCGGATGCCTTCTCCAACGCTCCTCTCTTGACCAACAGAAGACCCAAAACAATGTTTTCCACCAAAGTGTAACCTACTGGAGTCAGGAAAAACGTATAATAAAATCCTCTTTAACGTGTCCTCAAGAGATTTTATCTTCTGCACTCTCTGTGGGGACGGAATGAGTTCTGAGACCTTCCCCTTATAACGATGGTCAAGGAGGGTTACCAACCAGTAATCATCCTTCTTTATGTCACGTATTCTTGGGTCCTTTCGCAGGCTTTGAAGCATGAGGTTGCCCATGCGCCTCAAATTTGCTGAGGCTTGAGAAGCAGACTCCTCGGGGTCACTCAGGATGACAGCATCTGGAGCTTCCTCATCCCAGCCACGTACTACTCCCAAGGGTCCTGGGGTTGAAAGTTATCACTTACATATTGACACAGTAGTGGCTGGTGAAGTTTTAGGATGGGGGGCAGCAGACCCCACCCTTCCTTTTTAACCCTCCCACTTGGTGAAAATGGTGAAAATGGGTGTGGGGTGAAAATGGTGAAAATTGGTGTGGTTTCAGTTAAATAGTGAGCGTGGCACTAAGATGGTGTGGTTAGCATCTGAGATGAACGAGGGATGGAGTGAGAGGGAGGAAAACCAGGCACTGCTAATCACCTGTCCAGTACAGTCCCAACAGTGAAGCATGGTGGTGGCAGCATCATGCTGTGGGGGTGTTTTTCAGCTGCAGGGACAGGACGACTGGTTGCAATCGAGGGAAAGATGAATGTGGCCAAGTACAAGGATATCCTGGATGAAAAATTTCTCTAGAGTGCTTAGGACCTAAGACTGGGCCGAAGGTTTACCTTCCAACAAAACAATGACCCTAAGCACACAGCTAAAATAACAAAAGAGTGCCTTCACAACAACTCCGTGACTGTTCTTGAATCGCCCAGCCAGAGCCCTGACTTAAACCCAATTGAGCATCTCTGGAGAGACCTAAAAATGGCTGTCCACCAACGTTTACCATCCAACTTGACAGAACTGGAGAGGATCTGCAAGGAGGAATGGCTAAATTGTTACATCTTTCCCAAAAAGACTCATGGCTGTATTAGATCAAAAGGGTGCTTCTAATAATACTGAGCAAAGGGTCTGAATACTTAGGACCATGTGATATTTCAGTTTTTCTTTTTTAATAAATCTGCAAAAATGTCAACAATTCTGTGTTTTTCTGTCAATATGGGGGGCTGTGTGTACATTAATGAGGAAAAAAATGAACTTAAATGATTTTAGCAAATGGCTGCAATATAACAAAGAGTGAAAAATTTAAGGGGGTCTGAATACTTTCCGTCCCCACTGTATGTGTATTCTAGAAAGTTTAACAATCAGCAGATAAAAATACTCCAAACACCTGGTGTTAGCACTTCAATCATCCCGGCCCTATGGTTGTTATGGTGTCAGGATGATTGAAGCACATTATTTCTATTATTATATTGTAATATAAAAATAAATCATTTAACTCTTCATAATGCAGAATCAGTGGGAGCCCTGAGCGTGTCACTTGCCACGTCACCTGCCACCAGATGCCATCAGGTGCCCCCAGCAGAGTCCGTCCTTACATCAGGTGCCCCAGCAGAGTCCGTCCTTACATCAGGTGCCCCAGCATAGTCCGTCCCTACATCAGGTGCCCCCAGCGGAGTCTGTTCTTACATCAGGTGCCCCCAGCGGAGTCTGTTCTTACATCAGGTGCCCCCAGCGAAGTCCGTCCTTACATCAGGTGCCCCCAACGGAGTCTTTCCTTACATCAGGCGCTCCAGTGAAGTCTGTCCTACATCAGGTGCCCCCAGCGGAGTCCCTCCTTACATCAGGTGCCCCCAGCGGAGTCCCTCCTTATATCAGGTGCCCCCAGCGGAGTCCCTCCTTATATCAGGTGACCCCAGTGGAATCCCTCCTTACATCAGGTGCCCCCAGTGGAGTCCCTCCTTATATCAGGTGCCCCCAGCGGAGTCCCTCCTTACATCAGGTGCCCCCAGCGGAGTCCCTCCTTATATCAGGTGCCCCCAGCGGAGTCCCTCCTTATATCAGGTGCCCCCAGTGGAATCCCTCCTTACATCAGGTGCCCCCAGCGGAGTCCCTCCTTACATCAGGTGCCCCCAGCGGAGTCCCTCCTTACATCTGTGTCCCCAGCAGAGTCCGTCCTTACATCTGTGTTCCCAGCGGAGCCCCTCTTTACATCTGTGTCCCCAGTGGAGTCTGTTCTTACATCTGTGTCCCCAGCAGAGCCCCTCCTTACATCTGTATCCCCAGCGGAGCCCCTCCTTACATCTGTGTCCCCAGCGGAGCCCCTTCTTACATCTGTGTCCCCAGCGGACTCCGTCCTTACATCTGTGTCCCCAGCGGAGCCCTTCCTTACATCTGTGTCCCCAGTGGAGTCTGTCCTTACATCTGTGTCCCCAGCAGAGCCCCTCCATACATCTGTTTCCCCCCTTACATCTGTGTCCCCAGCGGAGCCCCTCCATACATGTGTGTCCCCAGCGGAGCCCCTCCATACATCTGTGTCCCCAGCGGAGCCCCTCTTTACATCTGTGTCCACAGCAGAGCCCCTCCCATACATCTGTTTCCCCAGCGGAGTCCGTCCTTACATCTGTGTCCCCAGCAGAGTCTGTCCTTACATCTGTGTCCCCAGTGGAGCCCCTCCATACATCTGTGTCCCCAGCAGACTCCGTCATTACATCTGTGTCCCCATCTGAGCCCCTCCATACATCTGTGTCCCCAATGGAGCCCCTCCTTACATCTGTGTCCCCAGTGGAGCCCCTCCATACATCTGTGTCCGCAGCGGACTCCGTCCTTACATCTGTGTCCCCATCTGAGCCCCTCCATGCATCTGTGTCCTCAATGGAGCCCCTCCTTACATCTGTGTCCACAGCAGAGCCCCTCCATACATCTGTGTCCTCAGCGGAGTCCGTCCTTACATCTGTGTCCCCAGCAGAGTCCGTCCTTACATCTGTGTCCCCAGCAGAGTCCGTCCTTACATCTGTGTCCCCAGCGGAGCCCCTCCTTACATCTGTGTCCCCAACGGAGCCCCTCCTTACATCTGTGTCCCCAGCAGAGCCCCTCCATAAATCTGTGTCCCCAGCAGAGTCCGTCCTTACATCTGTGTGCTCAGCGGAGCCCCTCTTTACATCTGTGTCCCCAGTGGAGTCTGTTCTTACATCTGTGTCCCCAGCGGAGCCCCTCCTTACATCTGTGTCCCCAGCGGAGCAGCAGGGTCCTCCTCACATCTGTGTCCCCAGTGGAGCAGCAGGGTCCTCCTCACATCTGTGTCCCCGGCAGCACAGCACTTCTTCAAGCCGAGTCTGTGCTTTCTCCATGTGTTCAGTGGAGAGGGGAGGGGCCTCCCCTCTCCACTGAACCCACATGGATTAGTCCTCACGGCGGCCATTTTTTTGTAGCCCGCCGGAAGTGACTTTGTTCTCACACTGAGAACAAAGCACCCAGCCGGTCATTTTTTTATTTATTTTTTTCCTAAAGGGGCTGTTAACCACTTGCCGACCGCCTACCGCATATATACTGCGGCAGAATGGCACGGGCAGGCAGAATCACGTACCCGTACGTGATCTGCCTCCCGCGGGCGGGGGGTCCGATCGGACCCCCCCCGGTGCCAGCGGTGGTCGGCATTTGACTGGGAGCGTCGGGAGGCGAGGGGGAGACCATCCGATCGTGGCCCCCCCCTCGCGATCGCTCCCAGCCAATGGGAATCCTCCTCTGCCTGTGTGCAGTTTCACACAGGCAGGGGATGTGATGTCATCTCTCCTCGGTCTGGCAGTTTCCGTTCCAGCGCCGAGGAGAGAAGACAAGTGAGTGCACACAACACACACACACACAGTAGAACATGCCAGGCATACTTTACACCCCCGATCCCCCCCCGATCGCCCCCCGATCCCCCCCCAATCACCCCCCCCCCCCCCGTCACAAACTGACATTAGCAGTATTTTTTTTTTCTGATTACTGCATAGTGTCAGTTTGTGACAGTTACAGTGTTAGGGCAGTGAGTATTACCCCCCTTTAGGTCTAGGGTACCCCCCTAACCCCCCCTAATAAAGTTTTAACCCCTTGATCACCCCCCCTCACCAGTGTCGCTAAGCGATCATTTTTCTGATCGCTGTATTAGTGTCGCTGGTGACGCTAGTTAGGGACGTAAATATTTAGGTTCGCCGTCAGTGTTTTATAGCGACAGGGACCCCCATATACTACCTAATAAATGTTTTAACCCCTTGATTGCCCCCTAGTTAACCCTTTCACCACTGATCACCGTATAACTGTTACGGGTGACGCTGGTTAGTTCGTTTATTTTTTATAGTGTCAGGGCACCCGCCGTTTATTACCGAATAAAGGTTTAGCCCCCTGATCGCCCGGCGGTGATATGCGTCGCCCCAGGCAGCGTCAGATTAGCGCCAGTACTGCTAACACCCACGCACGCAGCATACGCCTCCCTTAGTGGTATAGTATCTGTACGGATCAATATCTGATCCAATCAGATCTATACTAGCGTCCCCAGCAGTTTAGGGTTCCCGAAAACGCAGTGTTAGCGGGATCAGCCCAGATACCCGCTAGCACCTGCGTTTTGCCCCTCCGCCCGGCCCAGCCCACCCAAGTGCAGTATCGATCGATCACTGTCACTTACAAAACACTAAACGCATAACTGCAGCGTTCGCAGAGTCAGGCCTGATCCCTGCGATCGCTAACAGTTTTTTTGGTAGCGTTTTGGTGAACTGGCAAGCACCAGCCCCAGGCAGCGTCAGATTAGCGCCAGTACCGCTAACACCCACGCACGCAGCATACGCCTCCCTTAGTGGTATAGTATCTGATCGGATCAATATCTGATCCGATCAGATCTATACTAGCGTCCCCAGCAGTTTAGGGTTCCCAAACACGCAGTGTTAGCGGGATCAGCCCAGATACCTGCTAGCACCTGCGTTTTGCCCCTCCGCCCGGCCCAGCCCAGCCCAGCCCACCCAAGTGCAGTATCGATCGATCACTGACACTTCCAAAACACTAAACGCATAACTGCAGCGTTCGCAGAGTCAGGCCTGATCCCTGCGATCGCTAACAGTTTTTTTGGTAGCGTTTTGGTGAACTGGCAAGCGCCAGCGGCGTAGTACACCCCGGTCATAGTCAAACCAGCACTGCAGTAACACTTGGTGACGTGGCGAGTCCCATAAGTGCAGTTCAAGCTGGTGAGGTGGCAAGCACAAGTAGCGTCCCGCTGCCACCAAGAAGACAAACACAGGCCCGTCGTGCCCATAATGCCCTTCCTGCTGCATTCGCCAATCCTAATTGGGAACCCACCGCTTCTGCAGCGCCCGTACTTCCCCCATTCACATCCCCAACCAAATGCAGTCAGCTGCATGAGAGGCATTTTCTTTATGTCCTCCCGAGTACCCCTACCCAACGAACCCCCCAAAAAAGATGTCGTGTCTGCAGCAAGCGCGGATATAGGCGTGACACCCGCTATTATTGTCCCTCCTGCCCTGACAATCCTGGTCTTTGCATTGGTGAATGTTTTGAACGCTACCATACACTAGTTGAGTATTAGCGTAGGGTACAGCATTGCACAGACTAGGCACACTTTCACAGGGTCTCCCAAGATGCCATCGCATTTTGAGAGACCCGAACCTGGAACTGGTTACAGTTATAAAAGTTACAGTTACAAAAAAAAAGTGTAAAAAAAAAAAAAAACACATACAAAAATATAAAATAAAAAAAAAATAGTTGTCGTTTTATTGTTCTCTCTCTCTCTATTCTCTCTATTGTTCTGCTCTTTTTTACTGTATTCTATTCTGCAATGTTTTATTGTTATTATGTTTTATCATGTTTGCTTTTCAGGTATGCAATTTTTTATACCTTACCGTTTACTGTGCTTTATTGTTAACCATTTTTTTGTCTTCAGGTACGCCATTCACGACTTTGAGTGGTTATACCAGAATGATGCCTGCAGGTTTAGGTATCATCTTGGTATCATTCTTTTCAGCCAGCGGTCGGCTTTCATGTAAAAGCAATCCTAGTGGCTAATTAGCCTCTAGACTGCTTTTTACAAGCAGCCCCCCAACGTCTTCCGTGTTTTTCTCTGGCTCTCCTGTCTCAACAGGGAACCTGAGAATGCAGCCGGTGATTCAGCCAGCTGACCATAGAGCTGATCAGAGACCAGAGTGGCTCCAAACATCTCTATGACCTAAGAAACCGGAAGCTACGAGCATTTTATGACTTAGATTTCGCCGGATGTAAACAGCGCCATTGGGAAATTGGGAAAGCATTTTATCACACCAATCTTGGTGTGGTCAGATGCTTTGAGGGCAGAGGAGAAATCTAGGGTCTAATAGACCCCAATTTTTGCAAAAAAGAGTACCTGTCACTACCTATTGCTATCATAGGGGATATTTACATTCCCTGAGATAACAATAAAAATGATTTAAAAAAAAAAAAATGAAAGGAACAGTTTAAAAATAAGATAAAAAAATAATAATAATAAAGAAAAAAAAAAAAAAAAAAAAAAAAGCACCCCTGTCCCCCCTGCTCTCGCGCTAAGGCGAACGCAAGCGTCGGTCTGGCGTCAAATGTAAACAGCAATTGCACCATGCATGTGAGGTATCGCCGCGAAGGTCAGATCGAGGGCAGTAAGTTTAGCAGTAGACCTCCTCTGTAAATCTAAAGTGGTAACCTGTAAAGGCTTTTAAAGGCTTTTAAAAATGTATTTAGTTTGTCGCCACTGCACGTTTGTGCGCAATTTTAAAGCATGTCATGTTTGGTATCCATGTACTCGGCCTAAGATCATCTTTTTTATTTCATCAAACATTTGGGCAATATAGTGTGTTTTAGTGCATTAAAATGTAAAAAAGTGTGTTTTTTCCCCAAAAAAATGCGTTTGAAAAATCGCTGCGCAAATACTGTGTGAAAAAAAAAATGAAACACCCACCATTTTAATCTGTAGGGCATTTGCTTTAAAAAAAAATATAATGTTTGGGGGTTCAAAGTAATTTTCTTGCAAAAAAAAATTATTTTTTTATGTAAACAATAAGTGTCAGAAAGGGCTTTGTCTTCAAGTGGTTAGAAGAGTGGGTGATGTGTGACATAAGCTTCTAGATGTTGTGCATAAAATGCCAGGACAGTTCAAAACCCCCCAAATGACCCCATTTTGGAAAGTAGACACCCCAAGCTATTTGCTGAGAGTCATGTTGAGTCCATGGAATAATTTATATTGTGACACAAGTTGCCGGAAAGAGACAATTTTTTATTTTTTTTTGCGCAAAGTTGTCACTAAATGATATATTGCTCAAACATGCCATGGGAATATGTGAAATTACACCCCAAAATACATTCTGTTGCTTCTCCTGAGTACGGGGATACCACATGTGTGGGACTTTTTGGGAGCCTAGCCGCGTACGGGACCCCGAAAACCAAGCACCGCCTTCAGGCTTTCTAAGGCCGTAAATTTTTGATTTCACTCTTCACTGCCTATCACAGTTTCGGAGGCCATGGAATGCCCAGGTGGCACAAAACCCCCCCAAATGACCCCATTTTGGAAAGTAGACACCCCAAGCTATTTGATGAGAGGTATAGTGAGTATTTTGCAGACCTCACTTTTTGTCACAAAGTTTTGAAAATTGAAAAAAGAAAAAAAAAAATTTTTTTCTCGTCTTTCTTTATTTTCAAAAACAAATGAGAGCAGCAAAATACTCACCATGCCTCTCAGCAAATAGCTTGGGGTGTCTACTTTCCAAAATGGGGTCATTTGGGGGGGTTTGTGCCACCTGGGCATTCCATGGCCTCCGAAACTGTGATAGGCAGTGAGGAGTAAAATCAAAAATGTACGCCCTTAGAAATCCTGAAGGCAGTGATTGGTTTTCGGGGTCCCGTACGCGGCTAGGCTCCCAAAAAGTCCCACACATGTGGTATCCCCATACTCAGGAGAAGCAGCTAAATGTATTTTGGGGTGCAATTCCACATATGCCCATGGCCTGTGTGAGCAATATATCATTTAGTGACAACTTTGTGCAAAAAAAAAAAAAAAAAAAATTGTCACTTTCCCGCAACTTGTGTCAAAATATAAAACATTCCATGGACTCAACATGCCTCAAAGCAAATAGCTTGGGGTGTCTACTTTCCAAAATGGGGTCATTTGGGGGGGTTTTATGTCATCTGGGCATTTTATTGCCTTCAAAACTGTGATAGGTAGTGAGGAGTAAAATCAAAAATGTACGCCCTTAGAAATCCTGAAGGCGGTGCTTGGTTTTCGGGGCCCCGTACGCGGCTAGGCTCCCAAAAAGTCCCACACATGTGGTATCCCCGTACTCAGGAGAAGCAGCTAAATGTATTTTGGGGTGCAATTCCACATATGCCCATGGCCTGTGTGAGCAATATATCATTTAGTGACAACTTTTTGTAATTTTTTTTTTTTTTTGTCATTATTCAATCACTTGGGACAAAAAAAATGAATATTCAATGGGCTCAACATGCCTCTCAGCAAATTCCTTGGGGTGTCTACTTTCCAAAATGGGGTCATTTGTGGGGGTTTTGTACTGCCCTGCCATTTTAGCACCTCAAGAAACGACATAGGCAGTCATAAATTAAAGGCTGTGTAAATTCCAGAAAATGTACCCTAGTTTGTAGACGCTATAACTTTTGCGCAAACCAATAAATATACACTTATTGACATTTTTTTTACCAAAGACATGTGGCCAAATACATTTTGGCCTAAATGTATGACTAAAATTGAGTTTATTGGATTTTTTTTAGAACAAAAAGTAGAAAATATCATTTTTTTTCAAAATTTTCGGTCTTTTTCCGTGTATAGCGCAAAAAATAAAAACGGCAGAGGTAATCAAATACCATCAAAAGAAAGCTCTATTTGTGGGAAGAAAAGGACGCAAATTTAGTTTGGGTACAGCATTGCATGACCGCGCAATTAGCAGTTAAAGCGACGCAGTGCCGAATTGTAAAAAGTGCTCTGGTCAGGAAGGGGGTAAAACCTTCCGGGGCTGAAGTGGTTAAAAAAAAAAATAAAAAAATAAATATATATATATATATATATATATATATATATATATTGTGACTACAGGAGGGGGGGTGGCGCCTGGATTTACGCATGTCTTCCTCTTCTTCGAATCCTATGAAAGTGCCAGAATCCTCTCCCTCATCCTCCTCCCCTCTCTCCACCTGTGTGTTCTGTGACATAGAAATGATGGTGTCTGGATAAAGTAGGCCTTGAGAGGAAACGAAGTCCTCCTCTTCCCCCTGCTGCTCTGCCTCCAGTGCCCTGTCCATAATGCCATGCAGAGTCTGCTCCAGCAGGAACACAACAGGGATTGTGTCACTGATGCATGCACTGTCACTGCTTACCATCCTGGTGGCCTCCTCAAATGGTGACAATACAGTGCATGCATCCTTAATGATCAGTCATTGGCAAAAAGCTGAGGCGGCCTGAGCCTGTCATCGTATCGTATTTGCACAGGTACTGGTTGACAGCCCTCTGCTGCATGTATAGCCGCTGCAGCATTCCCAAAGTTGAGTTCCACCTGGTGGGCATGTCACAAATAAGGCGGTTTACAGGCATGTGGAATTCCCGCTGAATTTCAGCCAACTGAGCCCTGGCTGTGTATGACCGCCTCCAGCAGAGTCCGTCCTTACATCAGGTGCCCCAGCAGAGTCCGTCCTTACATCAGGTGCCCCGGCACAGTCCATCCTTACATCAGGTGCCCCCAGCGGAGTCTGTTCTTACATCAGGTGCCCCCAGCGGAGTCCGTCCTTACATCAGGTGCCCCCAGCGGGTATAGCCTCTGCAGCATTCCCAAAGTTGAGTTCCACCTGGTGAACATGTCACAAATAAGGTGGTTTACAGGCAGGTGGAATTCCCACTGAATTTCAGCTAACTGAGCACTGGCTGTGTATGACCGCCTGAAATGGCTACAGACTCTTCTGGCCTTCTTTAGTACATCTTGCAACCCTGGGTACGTACTTAGGAAACGCTGCACCACCAAATTGAGGACATGTGCCAGGCATGGCACATGTGTCAACTTTCCCTAAAGGCAGACAGGAGGTTTGAGCCATTATCGGACACCATAATTCCTGGCTCCCGCTGGCATGGTGTGAACCACCTCTGGGCCTGTCCCTGCAGAGCTGCAATTTGATGTGGTTCCTGTCCCCTAAACACACCAGCTGAAGCACTGCATGGCACCTTTTAATCTGACTCTGGGAACAGCCCTTTAAACGCTTAGGGGGTACCTGATGTTCATAGGACAATTCTGCAGAAGGGCGCATGGAGGTGGCAGAGGAGGAGGAGGAGGGGGTAGAGCTCACAGGTCTGGAATCATCACCACCAACTGTGTGGAGACATGGGGGCACAACAAGCTGCAGCACAGAGCCCTGTCCTGCATTCTTTCGAGTTGCAAGCAGCGTTACCCAGTGTGTCCCATGTGTCAGCAGTAAGGTGGATTTTACGGCTGACTGCCTTGCCCAACGATGCCAGAACATTCCCTTCCACGTGATGGTAGAGAGATGGAACGGCCTTACATGAAAAGTAGTAGCGACTGGGAACTTGCCATTCTGGTACAGCACATTGTGCGAATTCACGGAAGGGGGCAGAATCAACCAGGCTGAAAGGCAGAAGTTGGAGAGCCAAGTGCTTTGACAAGCTTGCATTCAGACGCTGGGCATGTGGGTGGCAGGGACTGTATTTTTTTTCTGCTGCAGCAGATGGGGCAGAGGAATTTGCCAGCTACAGTCTACAGCTGGTGGTGTGCTGCTGGTAGATGAGCTGCTAGGACCTTGGACACCCTGTGCTATAGCATCATCCCTGTCAGTGGAGGCTGTTGAAAGGTAATGACTCGGTATTGCAGGGGCAGACTGAAGTGGGTAAGGAGGAGGAGGAGGAGGGACAGATTTGTACACCTTTTGTGTGGCTTTTAGGTGCTCTTGCCAATGGGCTGAGTGGTTGGACATTAAACGCCTTGTTAGGCATTTGGTACCCAAATGGTTGGAGTTTTTGCCACGTTTGATGTGCCTGAGACACAGTTTGCAGATAGCAACAGTGCGATCTGCTGCAGATGTGTGGAAAATGGCCAAGACAGCTGAGCTTTGTGGAGTGGGCCGGAATGTGATGGAATAGGGTGGCTGCTCTCTACTCTTTCTTGATGTCGGCCTCCTTGGGGTTGTGTCGCCTCACCTTCAGTTTCCTCCTCTGCTCTATCTGGCACCCGAGTCACATCAGTGATCATCATCATCATCATCTCCATCTACCCCATCTTCATCATTACCACTGGAGACAAGTTGGCAATACGCTGGGGAACATGAATGCCAATTTGTCTACCAGTGTTCCTCCCTCTCTCTAGGCTCATGTACCTGTCATCCTCAACCTCAGAACCAACATCTGAATCCAGTAATGGCTGGGCTTCATCCAGGAGCAAATGGCTGACGCTGTGGTCAATTAACTCAGCTGACTCCTCCATGGCTGATGTTAGGGCTATGCGGGATCAAATGTGAACAAGGAGGCAGATTTATTCACTCTGCAGCTGCACACTTGTCTCTGCTTGCATCACAGAGGATGAGGAGGATGAGGGGGTTGAGGGAGGTTTAGTAAGCCAGTCCACCACCTCCTCTGCATGCTGTGGCTGGACAGCACAGGCAAGCTCACTAAACAGAGGAAATGATGCCCTGCCTGAGGACTGACCACCTCGTCCACGTTTGCCTGTGGACACATTTGTTGCTGGCCCCCTTACAGTGCCAAGGGAATGTCTGCCTTTCCTTGTTGTCCTCCCAGACATTATTGGGAGGGAGAGGGCAGTGCTTATAAGCAAATGTAAAGAAGAAGTTGAAATCTGTATGTAGATGCACTTTAATCAATGTACAGAGGTGTTTGGTGCACTTTAATTTGAGTACTCACACTACACAGACGCACTCCACGGATACACTATAATATACTGCAATATAATGCGCCAAACCTACAGTGACGCACAGAACTATATGGCGTTAAACTGGCAGTAACGCACAGAGAAGTAAATGGAGTTAAAATGACAGTGATGCACACAGAACTATATGGTGTTAAACTGGCAGTAACGCACGCAAAACTATATGGCGTTAAACTGGCAGTAATGCACACAGAAGTAAATGGCGTTAAACTGGCAGTAACACACACAGAACTATATGGCGTTAAACTGGCAGTAAAGCACACAGAAGTAAATGGTGTTAAACTGGCAGTAACGCACGCAGAACTATAGTGCGTTAAACTGGCAGTAACGCACACAAAACGATATGGCGTTAAACTGGCAGTAACGCATCCAAAACTATATGGTGTTAAACTGGCAGTAACACACGCAAAACGATATGGCGTTAAACTGGCAGTAACGTACACAGAAATAAATGGCGTTAAACTGGCAGTAACGCAATCAAATAGATGGTGTTCAACCATCACTACACTGACGCTATCTGAACTGTCCCTACTCTAGCTATACACTAATGACAAGATTACTGACACGGTCTCACTACACTACACTGAAACTATCTGAGCTGTCCGTACTCTAGCTATACACTAATGTCAAGATTACTGACATGGTCTCACTACACTACACTGAAACTATTTGAGCTGTCCCTACTCTACACTATTGTATGTATGAATGACATGGTCTCCCTACACTACAGCAAAACTATCTGAGCTGTCCATACTCTAGCTGCACACTATGTAAAGCTGAATGATGGTCCTCCTCACTACACTCACACTATCCCTATACTGACACTAAACTAATATTCAACACTGACAATTGAAGCAAAATATCATGGTACAGCACACTAACTAATAGCACTGAACGGAGCCCTGTTCTATCTCTCTCCACGCCAAAATCACACTAAAAATGGCTGTCATTGAAAGAATACTTTTATTCCCCATACACACGGTTGGACTTTGTTCGGACATTCCGACAACAAAATCCTAGGATTTTTTCCGACGGATGTTGGCCCAAACTTGTCTTGCATACACACAGTCACACAAAGCTGTCGGAAAATCCGATCATTCTGAACGCGGTGACGTAAAACAAGTACGTCGGGACTATAAACAGGGCAGTAGCTAATAGCTTTCATCTCTTTATTTATTCTGAGCATGCGTGGCACTTTGTGCGTTGGATTTGTGTACACACGATCGGAATTTCCGACAATGGATTTTGTTGTCGGAAAATTTTATAGTCTGCTCTCAAACTTTGTGTGTCGGAAAATCCGATGGAAAATGTTTGATGGAGCCCACACACGGTCGGAATTTCCGACAACAAGGTCCTATCACACATTTTATGTTGGAAAATCCGACCGTGTGTACGGGGCATTATACTGTGGGGTGAGAATGAGCAATGATTGGATAAAGTCATGATGACAGTGTCCAATCATGACTCTGATGCCCTGTACACACGACTGGTTTTCCCGTCGGAATAAACTCTGAAGGTTTTTCCGATGGAACTCTGCTGAAACTGTGTTGCGTACACACGATCACACCAAAGTCTAACTGTCAAGAATGCGGTGACGTACAACACGTACGACGGGACTAGAAAAAGGAAGTTCAACAGCCAGTAGCCAATAGCTTCCGTCTCGTACTTGCTTCAGAGCATGTGTCGTTTTTGGTACGTCGGAACAGCATACAGACGATCGGTTTTCCCGATAGGAATTGGTTCCATCGAAAATATTTAGAACATCTAGGTCCATCAGAATTTTTGACATAAAAAGTCAGATGAGGCATACACACCATCGGAATATACGATGAAAAGCTCCGTCTGACTTTTTCTGTCGGACATTCCGCTTGTGTGTATGGGGCATAACAGTGCTCTGTGCCCTGATTGGATGAAGCTTTCATTGCTTCAGCCAATCAGGGCTTGCGATGCACTATTCAGCGCTGCAATAGATTGTGGTCGGTTCAGGGGGGCCGAACAAACGGTCGAATGATCCGTTTGTTCGGCTGTTCACCGAACGACCAAACAATGAAAGTTCGGCCCGAACTCATGCTCAGGCTAAACCGCTCACCCATCCCTAGTGATTACCTATTATACTAAAGATCAGCATGTGGCTTTAATAAACATCAACAGATTTCAGTTGTGCCCCACCAGGTCAGCCCCCCATGGAAAATGTGCCTGGCTGCTCAGTTCTTCTCCCCAACCCTGCACTCAGTGCACTGATGGGCAGCACTGATGGGCACTGATTGACAGCACTGATTGGCAGCACTGATAGGCACCACTGATTGACAGCACTGATGGGCACTGATTGGCGGCACTGATAGGCAGCAATGATTGGCACTAATAGAAAGCACTGATGGGCCCTGATATGTGGCACTTATTGGCAGCAGTAATGGCACTAATAGGCAGCACTGATTCACAGCTTTTAGTGGTACTGATTGGCAGCACTGATGGGCACTAACTGACAGCACTAATAGTCAACATTGATGAGCACTGATAGGCGGCACTGATAGGCAGCACTGATTGGCAACACTGATAAGCAGCACTGATTGGCACTGACAGGTGGCACTGATTGAAAGCAATGATTGGCACTGATAGGCGGCACTGATTTCCTTGACTGGCACTGACAGGTGGCATGGATTGTCACTGACAAGCGGCACTGGCACTGACAGGTGGCACTGATTTGAAGCACTGATAGGCGTCACTGATAGGTGGCTATGATTGGCACCACTGATTGGAAGCACTGATTGGTACTGATAGGTGTCATTGGTTGGCACTGATAGGTGGCACTGATGGGCACTGACAGGTGGCACTGATTGGAAGCACTAATTGGCACTAATAGGTGTCATTGGTTGGCACTGATAGGCGGCACTGATAGGCACTGACAGGTGGCACTGATAGGAAGCACTAATTGGCACTGATAGGCAGAACTGATAGGTGTCATTGATTGCCACTGATAGGCTGCACTGATTGTCACTGACTGGCACTGACAGGTGGCACTGATTGTCATTGACAAGCGGCACTGGCACTGATTGGAAGCACTGATTGGCACTGACAGGTGGCACTGACTGGCACTGACAGGTGGCACTAATGGGCACTGACAGGTGGCACTGATAGGCAGCACTGATTGGCACTGATAGGCAGCACTGATAGGTGGCACTGATAGGTAACACTGATTAGAAGCACTGATTGGCACTGATAGGTGTCATTGGTTGGCACTGATAGGTGGCACTGATAAGCGGCACTGATTGGTGGCACTGATTCACACTGATAGATGTCATTGGTTGGTACTGATAGGTGGCACTGATTGGCACTGACAGGTGGTTCTGATTGTCACTGCTTGGCACTGGCACTGATTGTCACTGATTGGAAGCACTGATTGGCACTGACAGGTGGCACTGATTGGTAATGACAGGTGGCACTGGTTGGAAGCACTGACAGAGGAGAGTGGGGTATCACATTGAGCAGATATTGGGGCTTGTAAGAGCCGCTCAGAGTGTGACACTGTCATGTATTGTAACTGTATGCAGGGAGAGAGAGGAGCTGTCAGAATTCAGCGGTGATGTCCCGGGTGGGCGAGACCGAGCAGCTATCAAGCAGCCCAATAATTGGCTGGTGTTCAAGAAAGGGTGTGGAGCCACATACACATATCGGCCCACCCAGACCCCATCCCATTGGCTGGTGTTCGATAGCTGCTCGGTCCTGCCCACTCCCGACATCACCACTGAATTATGACAGCTCCTCTCTCTCCCTGCATGCAGTTACATTACAATACACGTCACACACTGAGCGGATTTTACAAACCTCGATATCTGCTCAATGTGATACTGTCTCACTAGCAGCATGGGGTACACATTGGAGACAGCTGGCATGGAGCTACACCAGAGGCTTAACTAGAATCTTCAGGGCAAGAAACCAAGAAGGGCCCCCACCAGGGGCATTGCTAGGTCTACAAAAGATCTTGGGCTAGAGCCCATAGCAGCGAAGTAAAGAAAGTCATATGCTTGGGTGGGCATACACATGTATATAATATACATGTGTGTGTTTGTATTTATATACTGTATATTATATATAAATTATTATTACATATCTGAGTGTGGATCCCCCCTTACATCAGGGTCCCCAGAGATCCCCCACTTACATCAGGATCCCCAGAGCCCCACTCATTACATCATGGTCCCCAGAGAGCCCCCCTTACATCAGGGTCCCCAGAGAGCTTCCCCTTACATCAGGGTCCCCAGAGAGCCTCCCCTTACATCAGGGTGCCCAGAGAGCCCCCCCTTACACCAGGGTCCCCAGAGAGCCCCTCCTTACATCAGGGTCCCCATTGAGCCTTCCCCTTACATCAGGGTCCCCAAAGAGCCCCCCCCCCCCTTACATCACAACAACTGTGGTGGCTGACCGAAGAATTATTTCCCTGGTGAAGAAAACACCCTTCACAACAGTTTGCCAGATCAAGAACACTCTCTAGGAGGTAGGTGTATGTGTGTCAAAGTCAACAATCAAGAGAAGACTTCACCAGAGTGAATACAGAGGGTTAACCACAAGATGTAAACCATTGGTGAGCCTCAAAAACAGGAAGGCCAGATTAGAGTTTGCCAAACAACATCTAAAAAAGCCTTCACAGTTCTGGAACAACATTCTATCGACAGATGAGACCAAGATCAACTTATACCAGAGTGTTGGGAAGAGAAGAGTATGGAGAAGGAGAGGAACTGCTCATGATCCAAAGCATACCACCTCATCAGTGAAGCATGGTGGTGGTAGTGTCATGGCATGGGCATGTATGGCTGCCAATGGAACTGGTTCTCTTGTATTTATTGATGATGTGACTGCTGACAAAAGCAGCAGGATGAATTCTGAAGTGTTTTGGGCAATATTATCTGCTCATATTCAGCAAAATGCTTCAGAACTTATTGGACGGCACTTCACAGTGCAGATGGACAATGACCCGAAGCATACTGCGAAAGCAACCAAAGCGTTTTTAAGGGAAAGAAGTGGAATGTTATGCAATGGCCAAGTCAATCACCTGACCTGAATCCGATTGAGCATGCATTTCACTTGCTGAAGACAAAACTGAAGGGAAAATGCCCCAAGAACAAGCAGGAACTGAAGACAGTTGCAGTAGAGGCCTGGCAGAGCATCACCAGAGAAGAAACCCAGCGTCTGGTGATGTCTATGCGTTCCAGACTTCAGGCTGTAATTGACTGCAAAGGATTTGCAACCAAGTATTAAAAAGTGAAAGTTTGATGGATGATTGTTAATCTGTCCCATTACTTTTGGTCCCTTAAAAAGTAGGAGGCACATATACAAACTGTTGTAATTTCTACACCGTTCACCTGATTTGGATGTAAATACTCTCAGATTAAGGCTGAAAGTCTGCAGTTAAAGCACATCTTGTTTGTTTCATTTCAAATCCATTGTAGTGGTGTATAGAGCCAAAAAGATTAGAATTGTGTCGATGTCCCAATATTTATGGACCTGACTGTAGGTGTATCCCTCTCTTTGATTTAAAAAGGAAAACAATTTGTACTGCAGTTGGAATTATATTTCAATTCAAATCTGTAGGCTACAAGGACTAATTTGTTTAGTTATATGTATGTTCAAACAATTTCCTACAGATAATTAGAAATGTAGACTTTACCAGAAAACCCAAAATCTTTTGTCTGAGAGATGTCAGCTGTATGTCGTCTCCTCAGTATAACTCCTCCCTTCTGTCCTCTTGTTATTCTGTCTCAAGTAGCAGATAGCTAAACCTACTTGTCCCAATAACTTCAGATACCATATTTCTTTGATCTCAGTTTTATTAGAACAAGCCAGGTGATACTACAAAAAACAGAAATAGACTTCAATAAGTACAATATTGCATACAATACAGCATACATTGAAGAAACAACGATATACAGTACAAGATGAGATAATAAAAACTTACTTTTTAAGTTCTCTAAGGGGTGATGGCGATAGATTGAGAAAGACATGTCTTGCTTCCTGCAATGTCTTGTAAAGAATGGTGACTGGTTCAATTCCTGTGAAGATTCTACCCAGCATTCCCTGCTTGCTGACAACTTCCTTGACTACACATACAGTAAACAAATAAACAGAACTGCAGCAATACCAAAAAGGAACACTAGATGGAGCCTGCACACCACATATGATTATCTTAAAGTGGATGTAAACCCCCAATTTTTTTTTTATATATCATACTGTAGAGTATAAGATTTCCTATCATTTGAGCCCAGTCTTGCCACACATAGTTAATCCATCTCTGAGCAATCCCCTTTTATTGTTCAGTGAGAAAAATCTTGACAAACTGACAAAAACTTTGTCAAATACTCCCCCTTGCTGTGAGTGACAGCCTAAGACACAGGCATTATTTTTTAATTCCCTCCCCCACTCCTTTCTTCAGCAGCTCTGCAAGGATTGGTTGTTCCACACCTCAGCATGATTTGACATGCTGAAGTCATGTGGTTACTTTCCTGTCTTTTCACTGGATGTTAGAGATCATAGCAGAAGTTCAGTGTTAGAAATACACAGGAGAAAATGAATATTGACAAGGGGAGTGTAGAGGTGGGCGGGGAGTGTAGAGGTGGGCGGGGAGTCTACTGACATCACAACTCCACCCACCGAGCTCCATACAACAGACCCACCCACAGAATCTGCAGTTTTTCAGCTCTCATAACAGACAAAGGGGAGACATTTGACAGGTAAAGATACATGCAGGAGGCATGTATATCCTTATAGATAGCCCCTATGGCAGTGGTTTAGAAAGGATGACATTGGGTTTACATCTACTTTAAGTAAATTACGCATTTTGCATGTAAATTTAACAACACGGGTACAAATAATCAGCAAGACACCTGGTGGACAGAACACTCCCCACCTGACATCAAGTGATGCCACTAACAGAGTCCTCCGTAGAAAGCAACAGAATAAGTTTGGTCACTGGTCTCAAGAATACTTTAACCTCATTCTGTTGAAAGATCTTGACCTCGACCTTACGGACACTATTATCCTTGCTTGGCAGTACTTTGGTGATCAAACCTAAAGGCCACATATTTCTTAGTGCCTGGCAATCTTTCATGAACACAACATCACCAGGTTTAAGATTAGGCTTTTCAGTGTGCCACTTTCTCCTTACTTGTAGAGTAGATATATATTGTTCCCTCCACCGGTTCCAGAAGGTATTGGCAAGGGTTTGTACTTGTCTCCATTGACGTTTGTAAAGGTCCTTCTCACAAAACTCTCCAGCTGGAGCACCGGCAAGACTAGTCTTTTGCGAGAGTAACATGGCAGGTGTGAGGACTACTGGATCTTCAGGGTCATTTGAAATAGAGGTCAAAGGTCTGGCGTTAATGATAGCTGTAACCTCTGCCATAAATGTCACTAAACATTCGTGAGTAAGCCTTGCAGTTCCTACTTGTAGGAAGATAAAGTCAAGAATTCTGCGGGCTATGCCTATCATCATCTCCTAAACACCTCCCATGTGAGAAGAGTGAGGTGGGTTGAAGATCCACGTGCAGTCCTGTTCACTCAAGTATCTTTCTACTCTGAGAATGCTCAAGTTAGAAGGAATTTGCAGTTCTTTTACTGCGCCCACAAAGTTAGACCCTCTGTCGGGGCGAATGAGTTTCACTGGGTCTCTGATTGCAATGAGTTCAGCTAGCTCTGTGGCTAATACTGCAGCACAAAGTTCCAGCCTGGGTATGGTGTGTTCGGGAAGTGGTGCAAGTTTTGCTTTCCCCAATTACAAACTCTGTGTAGCATTGTCCTTTAGTGTCTATGGTTTTCAGGTAAGCTACAGCAGCAATTGCTTTAACAGAAACATCTGAAAACACACAAAGTCTTTGCATCTGAACGTCTGCAGATGGCAGAGGAGCATATGGGTGTGGAATTTTAAGTTTGGATAGAGCTGTTAGTGACTCCTTCCACTCTAGCCATAGGTTCTTCTTGTCGGTGGGAAGAGGGTGGTCCCAATCTAGCGACTCACAGGTTAAGTCTCTAAGTAGTGCCTTACCCTGGATGGTGACAGGTGCTGCAAAGCCTAAGGGATCGTACAGGCTGTTTATGGTAGACAGGAAACCTCTACGAGTAAAAGGTTTTTCTTCTGTGTTTACTTGGTAAGTAAACATGTCAGATCTTAAGTCCCAAAGCAAACCAAGGCTGCGTTGCATGGGAAGTGAGTCTGTGCCTAGATCTAATGCCGCGTACACACGGTCGGACTTTCCGGCATACTTGGTCCGGCGGACCAGAGTGTGCCGGACAATCCGCCCGTGTGTGGGCGGCGGCGGACTTTTCCGGCGGACTTCTTCCCAAAAGCCCGCCGGACCTAGATTTGAAGAAAGTTTCAAATCTTTCCGTCGGACTCAGTTTCGGGCGGAAAGTCCGCTCGTGTGTGTGCTGGTCCGACGGAAAGCCCGCTCGTGTGTAGGCTGGTCCGACAGACCAAATACGACACGAGGGCAGGGTATTGCATCTCGCGCTCGCTGCAATAGGAAAAACAAATCTTCCTATTGCGGCGAGCGCGGGGCATACCAGGCCCTTAGGTCTGGTATGGATTATAAAGGGGAACCCCTACGCCAAAAAAACGGCGTGGGGCCCCCCCTAAAATCCATACCAGACCCCGATCCGAGCACGCAGCCTGGCCAGTCAGGAAAGGGGGTGGGGACGAGCGAGCGCCCCCCCTCCTGAACCGTACCAGGCCGCAAGCCCTCAACATGGGGGGTGGGTGCTTTGGGGGAGGGGGGCGCCCTGCGCCCCCCCCCAAAGCACCTTGTCCCCATGTTGATGAGGACAAGGGCCTCTTCCCGACAACCCTGGCCGTTGGTTGTCGGGGTCTGCGGGCGGGGGCTTATCGGAATCTGGGAGCCCCCTTTAATAAGGGGGCCCCCAGATCCCGGCCCCCCACCCTATGTAAATGAGTATGGGGTACATGGTACCCCTACCCATTTACCTAGGAAAAAAGTAAGTAATAAAACACACTACACAGGTTTTTAAAATATTTTATTAAACAGCTCCGGGGGGGGGGGATCTTCCTCCGGCTTCGGGGGTCTTCTTCCGGCTTCGGGGGTCCCTCCGCTTTATCTTCTCCCGGCGTCCGGTTGGTTCTTCTCCGCTCTCCGGCCTCTTCTCCCGGTGTCCCAGGTCTTCGGCCGGCCCCTCCGCTGTCTTCATGTAGCTCTATTGCCAGCGGAGGTCCGGACTTCTGGGCTTCTTGGCTTCTTGGCTTCTTGTCTTCTCTTCTCTTCCCCCAGATGTTGACATGACGCTCTCTCCGGCTGGACTGGTCTCTGAGGGCTGCGTTGTGACTTATATAGGCGGAGACCCCGCCCCCATATGATGTCACAGTCCTTGGGCATGCTGGGACTGTGACGTTTTAGGGGGCGTGGTCGACCAAGAGGAGCGGAGAAGAACCAACCGGACGCCGGGAGAAGATGAAGCGGAGGGACCCCCGAAGCCGGAAGAAGACCCCCGAAGCCGGAGGAAGATCCCCCCCCGGAGCTGTTTAATAAAATATTTTAAAAACCTGTGTAGTGTGTTTTATTACTTACACTTTTTTCCTAGGTAAATGGGTAGGGGTACCATGTACCCCATACTCATTTACATAGGGTGGGGGGCCGGGATCTGGGGGCCCCCTTATTAAAGGGGGCTCCCAGATTCCGATAAGCCCCCGCCCGCAGACCCCGACAACCAACGGCCAGGGTTGTCGGGAAGAGGCCCTTGTCCTCATCAACATGGGGACAAGGTGCTTTGGGGGGGGGCGCAGGGCGCCCCCCTCCCCCAAAGCACCCACCCCCCATGTTGAGGGCATGCGGCCTGGTACGGTTCAGGAGGGGGGGGCGCTCGCTCGTCCCCACCCCCTTTCCTGACCGGCCAGGCTGCGTGCTCGGATCGGGGTCTGGTATGGATTTTAGGGGGGGCCCCACGCCGTTTTTTCGGCGTAGGGGTTCCCCTTTATAATCCATACCAGACCTAAGGGCCTGGTATGCCCCGCGACGGGGCTCGCAAGGTGTCAATCTCGCCGATAAAAGCGGCAAGATTGACATCCTTTTCTAGTCCCGTCGCACCTGAGTCACGTTCAAAATGAACGGACTTGTCCGTGTGTGGGCAAGTCCGTTCATTCTGAAAGTCCGCCGGAACTCCGGCGAAAGTCCGTCGGAAAGACGGGCGGACTTAGCCCGCCAGAAAGTCCCGGCGTGTGTGGGCAAGTCCGTCCGTTTTAAAGTCCGGCGCACCTGGCGGACAAAGTCCGTCGGAAAGTGTGCCGGACCAAGTAGGATAGAAAGTCCGACCGTGTGTACGCGGCATAAGTCCTTTAACTCGTTAGAATGATCTTGGACAGGAAAGGCTTCTAAAACTTCCCTACTGTTGGAAGCAATCTTGTGGAGTCTTAACTTGGAACAAGCAAGCATTGCCTGAGTTCTTTTGAGGAGTCTGATTGCGGCTTCATTTGTGAGTAGTGATTTCAAGCAATCGTCTACATAGAAATCCTTGTCCACATACTGTCTGACATCTGACCCATACTCTGACTCTCCCACTCTAGCAGAGTGTCTGAGGCCATATATAGCAAACGCAGGGGAAGGACTGTTGCCAAATATGTGTCTCCAGAAG
Organism: Aquarana catesbeiana; assembly: GCF_042186555.1. Taxonomy (NCBI): domain Eukaryota; kingdom Metazoa; phylum Chordata; class Amphibia; order Anura; family Ranidae; genus Aquarana; species Aquarana catesbeiana. Next base: position 978,605,219 of record NC_133324.1, on the reverse strand, counting down.
GGTTGTTTTCCCTGAACCAGAGAAACCTTAGAAAGTTTTGGTGTTCTTCTTTAACAAGAAAGCAATAGAACATTTGCTGTATGTCTGCCATGAATGCGACCGAGTCCTTGCGAAAGCGAAGAAGTACTCCTAATAGTCTGTTGTTAAGGTCAGGGCCAGAGAGAAGGACATCATTTAGAGATACACCCTCATGCTTGGCGCTGGAATCGAACACCACTCTAACCTGCCCTGGCTTCTTAGGGTGATAGACCCCAAATATGGGTAAGTACCAGCATTCCTCTGAGTCTTTGAGGTTTGGGGCTATCTCAGCATGGCCATTCTGGAATATTTTCTCCATGAAGGAAAGGAAATGTTCTTTCATCTTTGGTTTCCTTTGAAGATTGTGTCTTAGGGAAGTGAGACGTTTATATGCTAGTTCTCTATTGTTAGGCAAATGTCATCTTTGTGGTCTAAAGGGAAGAGGTGCAACCCAGCTATTTGTCACCGTCTTTCTCCATATTCCTTTCCATAACTTCTAAGAAGAGCCTATCCTCAATGGACATTGCTACCTGGTTGTCTTCCTTTGTTCTCCTGAACACTGTGCTTCCTAAGTCGCTTTGGTCATTGTCATAGGTATTGCTGTCACAGAGGGGACTTAGGAAGGGAAGAGGTACAGGGTTGTTGTGTGGTAGCTCCTTTATGAGAATGTGATTTTGACAGGGTTGGAAAAGAGAAGGACGACCATTCTCGAGGGTACTAGTGAGCAGGGTATTAACAGATGCAGGTTTGTGTGCACCTCCCAGGCAAACATCACCTATAATGACCCATCCAGTTTTTGGGCATATGGAGCATTTTTAGGACCGTTGATCAATTGTCTAACTTTGTGGACTTGCAAGATATCCCTCCCTAGGAGTAAGATTATCTGAGCCTGATCATCTAGTTCTGGTATGATTTGTGCTATGTGGTTCAAGTGAGCCTGGTGAGCTGCTGCATCTGGTGTGGGAATCTCTGATCTTTTGTCTGGCACCTGGTTGCACTCTATTATGGTCAGTAAGGGTAGGCATGTCTTACCATCCATAGATTCAATTTGTAGGCTGTCAGCTCTTCTCTCCACTGTTTCTACTGTACCTGCACAAGTCCTAAGGGAGTAAGGACTGCTGGGGCCTTTAAGGTTTAGAATGTCAAAAAACATAGATCTAGCTAGTGACTTGTTACTCTGATCATTAAAGATGACGTAGAGCTTGACAGATTTTAGAGCAGGATCTGCCACCTGTACTTCCTTTGCAGACTTCAGTACACTGTGAAGTGATTTCTATGGCATCTGTACTAGAGTCTTTGGTCTCCCCGCCTTGCTCCTTGTCCCTATGAACAGGTGGGAAAGTTCTTGGAGTAGGCCTTGGGTGTAGAGCTGTGTTGTGCTCTGTGCTATCACATTCTGTACATTTGACACTAACCTTACAGTCCTTGGCAAAATGTGTGGATGAAGAGCAGCACTTGTAACAGATGTTGTTCTCTTTGAGGAAAGCTTTGCAATCCTGGATGGTCTTTGTCCTGAAGGCTCTGCATTCTAGAAGGTTCCAGAGGATGTGGCATCTTATGTAGAGGACAGAACTTAGTAGGGTCGCTGTCTTGATCCTCTGGCTAAGACTCTGCAAATCTGTGGGAAGAAATGTTAGTTTTGTGCACTGCTACTGGAGCTCTGAGTTGTTTAGGGCCAGAAGAAGTGATATAAGACACTGGAAAAATGAAGCTGGGGTCATCTTTCATTCCTGCTTGTCTGTCTACAAAGTTCACAAACTTACTAAAAGGTGGAAAAGGCACTTTGTGTTTTTGTTTGTAATCCATCTTTCGTGTAACTCATAAGGAAGTTTTTGTGCTAAGGAGTTAATACCTCTAGCAGAGTCAAGATAAGAAAGGCCAGGTATGTCCCCTTCTGCTTTAGCCACTTGTAACTCCATACACAGGTCACTGAGTTCTTTGAGTTTTTGGTAACCTCTGCTAGGTATTTTTGGGAAGTCTTCTATCCTTTTAAACAGTGTACTCTCTATAGCCTCTGGTGAGCCATAACATCTATCCAGTCTGTTCCAGATGTTTGTAAGGCTTATCTCAGGGTGGTTTATGTTAATGTCTATGATCCTTTTGGCATGTTCAACAGAATCATTGCCAAGCCAATTTATGAGGAGGTCTATCTGGTCCCTGCAGGATAGATCTAAACCTTGAATGGCACTCTGGAAAGAGGATAGCCACGCCCTGCAGTGTTGGGGGCGATCACTGAATTTGACAAGTCCTTGGGTAACTAACTCTCTTTTGGCCAGGAACTTGGCAAAGTCTACAGTAGCCTGATTGGCATTGGGGTAGGCTGCTGGGGTATTGTGGTGCGGTGTAAAGGCATACCTGGTAAAAGTCTCTTCTTTAGGCGCGCTGGGTTCAAACTTGCATAAGGTTGGTAGTTCGTACCGGCTCGTTGCATGCACCTTTGGAGTGAAGACTGGTGTTTGATGCTTGTATGAAGGCTAGGTACCTTGCGGAGTAGAAGGTTTGGTTAAGACAGGAAAGTCTGGAACTCTGTCAGATCTTTCTTGCTTGTAGCGCTGGGGTCCAAGGTCGTCTGCTTTATTTGATGTGACTCACTGACGTCATGTTTAATTTCTTGTTGTGGGATGCTGCTTGGGTCACAGTGCTGATGGACAAAATCTGACGTGTGTTGCGAAGAATCTTGTTGGTCCTCCTCTAGACCCGGTATGCTGCTGCCTACTCTTGCCTCATCGTAGACGGCTGCTTCTAAAGCTTCTGCAATGGCGATGGCAGCATCTCGGCCCACTGTCAGCTTCTCCATGTTAGCTTCTAAGATAGCTTGCTGCAATTTTAGAGATGCTTCCTGCTGGGCTAGCTCTTCCTCTAGGCTTATTCTTTCCTTCTCTCTCTCTCTTGTTCCATGCGTACGCTTTTTTGCTCCAAGCGTACTCTTTCCTTCTCTCTCTCTTGTTCCTGTCTCACCTTTTCTGCTTCAAGGTGGGCCTTTTCTTTTTTCATCTGTAGCTCTTGGTCTGCGAATCCGGCTCTTGCTGCTTCAGCTTTTGAATGGGCGATAGCTGCTGCATTTGTGACAGATGACCTAGATGAGCTTGATCATGAACGTGTTTTGTAAGAAGTTGTCCCACTGTGAGACATGGCTGCGGGGAAGAAGCTGTCTTGCTGTATAGAGACCGTTCTAGTGTTGATGCTGCTTGACAGAGCGTACGTATCTCTGTGTAGCGTGGCTGCTTGCTTCCCCTGCAGCAGGCCTGTATCTTTAAGGCTTCTGACTGTATGGATACTGCGTAGCAGGCTTAACAGACTTCCGAAGTCATTTTATCTTCCTTTAGAGGTCAGCTTAAAAATTTCACTGTTCTGTCTCAAGGAGCAGATAGCTAAACCCTCTTGTCCCAATAACTTCAGATACCATATTTCTTTGATCTCAGTTTTATTAGAACAAGCCAGGTGAAACTACAAATAACAGAAATAGACTTCAATAAGTACAATATTGCATACAATACAGCATACATTGCAGAAACAACGATATACAGTACAAGATGAGATAATAAAAACGTACATTTTATGTTCTCTAAGGGGGGATGGCGATAGATTGAGAAAGACGTGACTTGCTTCCTGCAATGTCTTGTAAAGAATGGTGACTGGTTCACTTCCTGTGAAGATTCTACCCAGAATTCCCTGCTTGCTGACAACTTCCTCGACTACACATACAGTAAACAAATAAACAGAACTGCAGCAATACCAAAAAGGAGCACTAGATGGAGCCTGCATACCACATATGATTATCTTAAGTAAATTACACAATTTGCATGCAAATTTAACAACACAGGTACAAATAATCAGCAAGACATCTGGTGGACAGAACACTTGCCCTATTTCTTTACTGCTATTTGTCTACAACTTTTATACCCAAAGAAAGTAGGTGTGTATTTTCTTTTCACGTCATTAATGATGTCAAACACACATCATTTCCCTCAATTACCAAAAGGGTGCAATTTTGGACCGTTACTCACAATTACCAGAAGGTGACAGTATTGGATAAAAATTGATTTTGGAATGTTACTTAAACTGTCAAAATATCATTTCAAATAACCTTTGACCTGATCCTAGAAGAAAGTCATAAATATGATAAGAGTTCTATATCATGGCAATTTGTGTTATGCCCCGTACACACGGTCGGAATTTCAGATGGAAAATGTGTGATAGGACCTTGTTGTCGGAAATTCCGACCATGTGTAGGCTCCATCACACATTTCCATCGGATTTTCCGACACACAAAGTTTGAGAGCAGGCTATAAAATTTTCTGACAACAAAATCCGTTGTCGGAATTTCCGATCGTGTGTACACAAATCCGACGCACAAAGTGCCACGCATGCTCAGAATAAATAAAGAGATGAAAGCTATTGGCTACTGCCCCATTTATAGACCCGACGTACGTGTTTTACGTCACCGCGTTCAGAATGATCAGATTTTCCGACAACTTTGTGTGACCGTGTATATGCAAGACAAGTTTGAGCCAACATCCGTCAGAAAAAATCCTAGGATTTTGTTGTCGGAATGTCCGATCAATGTCCGACCGCGTGTACGGGGCATTAGACTTTTAGTCTGTTCCTAAGATATACAGTATGGCTATAGTAAGTTTGAACAAGGCAATTAGCTTTCCTCTAAATTCCTTGAGAGTTAGGTAATTTGGCACTCAAAACCCCAAGTATTATTTCACATGTATTTTCACTCTTATGCCCTGTACACACGATTGCACATTCCGACAACAAAATCCATCTGATTTTTTCTAACGGATCTTGGCTCAAACTTGTCTTGCATACACACGGTCGCACAAAGTTGGTTGGAAATTCTGAACGTCAAGAACGCGGTGACGTACAACACGTACTACGAGCAGAGAAAAATGAAGTTCAATAGCCAGTGCTGCTCTTCTGCTTTATTCCGAACATGCGTGGCACTTTGTGCGTCGGAATTGTGTACACACGATCGGAATTTCCGAAAACCGATTTTCTTGTCGGAAAATTTTAGATCCAGCTCTCAAACTTTATGTGTCGGAAATTCCGATGGAAAAAGTCTGATGAAGCCTAAACACGGTCGGAATTTCCGACAACAAGCTCCAATCGCACATTTTCTGTCGGAAAGTCCGATCGTGTGTACAGGGCATTAGAATTCCTATACATTAACTTATTCATAGTATCACAAACATATTAGTATATATATATATATATATATATATATATATATATATAGTATATATTATTAATATAAGGGTAGCATATTTCAATGAATATAATCAACAAGATCTAATGAATATATGTATGAATATTGTAAAAATACATAAACACAATATGTGAAATTATTCAATTAAGCAGGCATATAAGCCCTATTTTCTTTTTCTAAGTAATTAAAAAAAAAGAAAAAAAAACAATGTCTCTGTTCATTATTCAATTTGAGACATGACTCATCAAACTCATTATAACATACACATTGTGGCTGTCCCTATCTGATTTGGTTGTCTAATGCCACGTACACACGCTTGAAATTTCCGACAACAAATGTTCGATGGAAGCTTGTTGTCAGAAATTCCAACCATGTGTAGGCTCCATTGGACATTTGCTGTCGGAATTTCCAACAACAAAAATTTGAGAGCTGGATCTCAAATTTTCCGACAACAAAATTTGTCAGAAATTCTGAGTGTTCGTAGACAATTCCGACGCACAAAATTCCATGCATGCTCTGAATCAAGCAGAAGAGCCGCACTGGCTATTAAACTTCATTTTTATGGGCTCCTCATACATGTTGTATGTCATCGCATTCTTGACGTTCGGAATTTCCGCCAACATTTGTGTGACCGTGTGTATGCAAGACAAGTTTGAGCCAACATCCGTCGGAAAAAAATCCACAGTTTTGTTGTCGGAATGTCCGATCATGTGTATGCGGCATAAAATTCTAATTTACAACCTGGGAGAATAGGCGATTAGGTTTTAAACATCTCTCTTAAGAGACCCTATTCATAAGCAATGAACTTACATTAACCTTCTAACAGAAGAAGAACAAAATGGTTTCCCATATGCTCATGAAACCATATATAAAATAATGTGCAGAGGCCTTAGAAATTAATTCTTTTTAACTTCAATAGTTCTGACAAGTAAGAAGGCTGGCCAGAGGCTAGCCTGTATTTGTAGGAGGGGTCTGAGGAGTATATATCCCTTCTCCTCTGTCTGATCCTGCGCCGGCTCGCATTCAGGGTTACAGCCGATGCATGTCATTTCCAGGTTCACCGGATGGCTGTGTCACTTCCAGTTTCTTTGCAGAGTGGCAGCAGGAGTCTCGTGGTGGTTCATCTCTCCTGGAGCTCTTGGTTCCGGTCGGTGCAGGCGGAGGGCATCAGCGGGGGTGCCCGCGTCGGATGCCCCATACATGGTTGTCATGCACAGGTCGGGGGGGAGGCAGCAGTCTCCAGGGGTCCGCCCACTCATAGTAGGCCATCCTTTCCAGGGGCAGGGCCTTGGAGAAGGGGAGGGGGACAGTGTAGCCAGCTGATCAAAGAAGAAGTGCACATGATTGACTGGGACTGCACCACTGTCTCACGGGGGACACATCTCCCAGAGATGGGATCTTCTTCGATCACTCCTCCCCTCTGATTAACCTTTTTGCACCACTGTCTCACAGGGGACACATCTCCCAGAGATGGGATCTTCTTTGATCACTCCTCCCCTCTGATTAACCTTTTTGCACCACTGTCTCACAGGGGACACATCTCCCAGAGATGGGATCTTCTTTGATCACTCCTCCCCTCTGATTAACCTTTTTGCACCACTGTCTCACAGGGGACACATCTCCCAGAGATGGGATCTTCTTCGATCACTCCTCCCCTTAGATTAACCTTTCTGCCCCCCAACTTCCCCGACACTGCACCTGGGAAGTGGGGGCTCTGCACAGTACAGGAGGGAGGGCAGCTGTCAGTCATGCAAGGGATGTATAGGTTGCAGTGTCCCCAGCAGGAAGGTCAGTGGTATGTCCTAAATAAATGCACAAACATTACAGCATGTGTCACACTCCAGTAATCGGAGTTCATACTCTGGGTTGCTCACACAGCACAATAGCCCCATGATACAAGGAAGAACTGAGAGTCCTAGGGTTTTGTTTTTTTCTGGGTAAATGATCAAAGGCTTATTAATTACAATGGACCAGAACAAAGTCTCAGTACCTTTTGGTCACAGCTGTCAGATCATGGTGGTACATGCTTCCCGCTGGAATTGTAATTTCACTTTGATTAGTGACAGTACTATAAGGATTCAGAGGGGTTTTGTCCATCACTGGAGGTCCATGGGAGGGGAGACACATGGTGGTAGTCCAAGTTACCTTGCGGAATGGATCACAGGGGGGTGGGCGGTAGACCATAGGTCATCTCTCTGCAATAGTGAATCTGATTGCCAGATGTCTTCAGGCTGGGAGGAACAGTAAAGGGGAGGGGGGCTGGTTGGTGTCTCAGCTCTGCTGTCGCTGTCATTTTGCGATTCATGTGATTGGTCATATCATTTCTGGCATAGTGTTCTGTCACAGCGTTCTGCCACAACGGGTCGTGTTCTAGTCATAGGGTGTTCCAGGCATAACGTGTGTTCAGTCATAGCGGGGCTGTCATAATGTGTTCAGTCATAGCGGGGCTGTCATAAAGCGTTCAGTCATAGCATGTTCCAGGCATAGCGTGTGTTCAGTGATAGTGGGGCTGTCATAACATGTTCAGTCATAGCGGGGCTGTCATAAAGTGTTCAGTCGTAGCGTGTTCCAGGTATAGCGTGTTCCAGTAATAGCGTGTTAAGTCATAGCATGTTCAGTCATAGCATGTTCCAGGCATAGCATGTGTTCAGTGATAGTGGGGCTGTCATAACATGTTCAGTCATAGCGGGGCTGTCATAACATGTTCAGTCATAGCGAGGCTGTCATAACATGTTCAGTCATAGCGGGGCTGTCATAACATGTTCAGTCATAGCAGGGCTGTCATAACATGTTCAGTCATAGCGGGGCTGTCATAACATGTTCAGTCATAGCAGGGCTGTCATAACATGTTCAGTCATAGCGGGGCTGTCATAAAGTGTTCAGTCGTAGCGTGTTCCAGGTATAGCGTGTTCCAGTAATAGCATGTTAAGTCATAGCGTGTTCAGGTCATAGCGTGTTCCAGTCATAGTGTGTTCCAGCCATAGCATACACCAATAGCCATTTCATCTTTGTTTGATTCCATGTCTTATCGTACCTTTCATTCAGGTTTCTTTGTATACCTGGGTTTAGTTAGCTAGTGCGTGCATCTCGGGATCAGTCATGTCTACAGATCCATATGGGCTGCGGTTTTGTTTATAACCACTTGCCGACCGCCGCACGCCGATATATGTCTGCAGAATGGCACGGGTGGGCAAATGGGCGTACCTGTACGCCCCTTCCTCCCCATGGGTGGGGGTGCGATCACGCCCCCTGTGCCTGCAGCAGTTAGATTCATTAGAGAACCGATCAGTCATAGTTACATAGTTACATAGTTACATAGTTACATAGTAGGTGAGGTTGAAAAAAGACACAAGTCCATCAAGTCCAACCTATGTGTGTGATTATGTGTCAGTATTACATTACATATCCCTGTATGTTGCGGTCATTCAGGTGATTATCTAATAGTTTCTTGAAGCTATCAATGCTCCCTGCTGAGACCACCGCCTGTGGAAGGGAATTCCACATCCTTGCCGCTCTTACAGTAAAGAACCCTCTACGTAGTTTAAGGTTAAACCTCTTTTCTTCTAATTGTAATGAGTGGCCACGAGTCTTGTTAAACTCTCTTCTGCAAAAAAGTTTTATCCCTATTGTGGGGTCACCAGTACAGTATTTGTAAATTGAAATCATATCCCCTCTCAAGCGTCTCTTCTCCAGAGAGAATAAGTTCAGTGCTTGCAACCTTTCCTCATAACTAAGATCCTCCAGACCCTTTATTAGCTTTGTTGCCCTTCTTTGTACTCGCTCCATTTCCAGTACATCCCTCCTGAGGACTGGTGCCCAGAACTGGACAGCATACTCCAGGTGCGGCCGGACCAGAGTCTTGTAGAGCGGGACCAATGATTTATGGCCTGGACCTGCTGATCGGTCCTGACGAATGAAAACCTTCCCCTGCCTGTGTAAGTGTAAACACAAACAGGGGAAGTGATGTCATCTCTCATCCTGGAGTCTTTTCAATTCCAGTAAGAGGAGAGAGAACAACTAAATGTGAGTTGCAGAACACTACACTAACACTGGTACACAGAGGTACACTTGTCACCCCCGATCGCCCCCCCAGTTAACCCCTTCACTCCCTGTCACTGTGTCACCAATCGCAGTTTTCAGATTTTTCACTGATCACTGCATTGGTGCCATTTGTGACTGTAATAAGTGTTAGGGCAGTTAGTATTAGGCCCAGGTAGGTCTAGGGTACCCCCCTAAACACCCCTAATAAAGGTTTAACCCCTTGATCGCCCCCCAGTTAACCCTTTCACCCTCTGTCGCCAGTGTCACTAATAGATCTTTTTTCTGTTTGTTGTATTTGTGTCACGGGTAATGCTAGTTAGCCAGTTAGTTGATTAGTTTTACCGTCAGGTTTTTATAGAATCAGGTACCCCCATATATTATCTAATAAAGGTTTTAACCCCCTTATTGCCCCCTAGTTAACCATTTCACCCCTGTCACCAGTGATCACCATATTAGTGTTACGGGTGACGCTGGTTAATTTGTTTTTTATAGAGTCAGGGCACCCGCCGTTTATTACCCAATAAAGGTTTAACCCCCTGATCGCCCGGCAGGTGATATCATTTAGGTTTTAGTGTCAGATAGGGTCTGCGTCACCCCAGGTAGCATCAGATTAGCGCCAGTACCACTAACACCCATGCACGCAGCATACACCTCCCTTAGTAGTATAGTATCTGAACGGATCAATATCTGATCTGATCAGATCTATACTAGCGTCCCCAGTAGTTTAGGGTTCCCAAAAATGCAGTGTTAGCGGAATCAGCCCAGATACCTGCTAGCACCTACGTTTAACCCCTCCGTCCAGCCCAGCCCAGCCCACTCAAGTGCAGTATCAATCAATCACTGTCACTTACAAAAACACAACACACATAACTGCAGCATTCGCAGAGTCAGGCCTGATCCCTGCGATCGCTAACAGTTTTTATGGTAGCGTTTGAAGCAGTCGCTAACAGTCAGGAGCTCTTTTTCCTGTGAGTTTCACTACTGTACCAGTAAATTCAGAGACCAAAATGTCAAATCGAAGGTACAGTAGTGAAGAGGCCTACATGTTTCTGAGCATTACAGATAGTGAAGAGGAACTCACCCATCTGTCAGATTCAGGCTCAGAATCCTGTAGACAGCAGCGGCTCCATGACAGATAGCTCTGTCAACGGAGTTGTGGTCCCTGCCAAGGTCAGGCGTACCCGACCCTGATCTTCTTCTGCTGTTGAGGTGCAAGAACCGCAGGACTCTCGTATGGAGCAGAGAGCCAGTACTAGTGCCTCTCGTCCTTCTGGTGAACTGGCAAGCACCAGTGGCCTAGTACACCCTGGTCATATTCAAACCAGCACTGCAGTATCACGTGGTGACATGGCGAGTCCCATAAGTGCAGTTCAAGCTGGTGAGGTGGCTAGCACAACTAGTGTCCCGCAGCCACCAATAAGACAAAGACAGGCCCGTCGAGCCCATAGTGCCCTTCCTGCTGCATTTGGCAATCCTAATTGGAAGCCCACCACTTCTGCAGCACTCGTACTTACCTCATTCACTGGCCAACCCGGAATTCAGGTGGAAACAGTTGATTTTACGTCACTTGATTTTTATTCGTTGTTTTTCACGGATGATCTCTGTCATGGTTATGCAATAGAGTTTTGTCTGTCAGCTTACCTGTCTCCATGTGTTCATCTCTAAAGACCAGCTGACTTTCACCTGACTGCTTTTATAAACTCTCCTCTAGCATGGCTCCACCCCAGCTCCTATCAGAGAACTCTATATTAACCTCTGCACTGCAGGCCAACCCTGCTGATTAGGGATGAGCCGAACACCACCTGGTTCGGTTCGCACCAGAACTTGCGAACAGACCAAAACTTTGCACGAACGTTAGAACCCCATTGAAGTCTATGGGACTCGAATGTTCAAAATCAAAAGTGCTAATTTTAAAGGCTAATTTGCATGGTATTGTCCTAAAAAGTGTTTGGGGACCTGGGTCCTGCCCCAGGGCACATGTATCAATACAAAAAAAAAAGTTTTAAATATGGTTGTTTTTTTGGGAGCAGTGATTTTAATAATGCTTAAAGTCAAACAATAAAGTGTAATATTCCTTTAATTTCGTACCTGGGGGGTGTCTATAGTATGCCTGTAAAGGGGCACATGTTTCCCATGTTTAGAACAGTCTGACAGCAAAATGACACTTCAAAGGAAAAAAAGACATTTAAAACTACTCGTGGCTATTAATGAATTGCCGGTCTGACAATACAAATAAAAGTTCATTGATAAAAACTGCATGGGATTTCCCCACAGGGGAACCCCGAACCAAAATAAAAAAAAAAAACTGGCGTGTGGGTCCCCCTAAATTCCATACCAGGCCCTTCAGGTCTGGTATGCATATTAAGGGGAACCCCGCGCCAAAATAAAAAAAAAATGATGTAGGGGTCCCCCTCAAAATTCATACCAGACCCTTTAGGTCTGGTATGTATTTTAAAGGGAACCCCGTGCCAAAATGTTTTAAAAAATTGGCGTGGGGTCCCCCCAAAAATCCATACCAGACCCTTATCTGAGCACGCAACCTGGCAGGCTGCAGGAAAAGAGGGGGGACGAGAGAGCTCCCCCCCTCCTGAACTGTACCAGGCCACATGCCCTCAACATTGGAAGGGTGTTTTGGGGTAGCCCCCCAAAACACCTTGTCCCCATGTTGATGAGGACAAGGGCCTCATCCCCACAACCCTTGGCCGGTGGTTGTGGGGGTCTGTGGGCGGGGGGCTTATCGGAATCTGGAAGCCCCCTTTAACCAGGGGACCCCCAGATACCGCCCCCCCTGTGTGAAATGGTAAGGGGGTACAAAAGTACCCCTACCATTTCACAAAAAAACTGTCAAAAATGTTAAAAATGACAAGAGACAGTTTTTGACAATTCCTTAATTTAAAATCTTCTATCTTCTTTCTTCTATCTTCTATCTTCCTTCAGTTTCTTCCTCCATTTTCTTCTTCTTCTGATCCTCTGCTTCTTTCTCTGGTGTTCTCGTCCGGCATCTCCCTCCGCAGGCATCTTGTTCTCGTCATCTTCTTCTCTTCATCTTCTTCTCTTCATCTTCTTTTTGGGCCACTCCGCATCCATGATTGGATGGGAGGCTCCCGCTGTGTGACGCTTCTCTCTTCATCTTTTTCTCTTCATCTTTTTCTCTTCATCTTCTTGTCTTCATCTTCCATGCATATAAGCCTTTAAAATTAGCACTTTTGATTTCTCCCATAGACTTTTAAAGGGTGTTCCATGGCTCAAATTGTTCGCTGTTCGGTGAACACCTGCTGGCTCTTAGACTTCGCGCCCCAGGGAATCTTATGCTCTAACCCCGGTGGGATCCATGTTGGTGTTCCAGCGGCCCTGCCTTCCTTACCACCCTGACTCCTATCCGCAGCTTTCAGCCGTAGGGTCCACTACATTGCAGTGCACTCCTGATCCCAACGGTGTGCATCTGTCACCTAGCCTCAAGGTGACCTGACAGTCTCTATAGATCTATTGTGGACCAAAGCAATTTGTATGCTGGTCAATTCATCATTGCTAATCCCCATTTGACCCTTGCCAGAGAATGGAAACCCATTACGGTTTCCCAATTTAAGACCTTTCTGGGCCTATTCCTCCTCATGGGCATTACTAAAAAGAGTGAGTTGCGGTCATGTTGGTCCATTGACCCAATTCATTATATGCCCGTGTTCTCTGCCTCCATGGCCAGGGCACGATATGAGCAGATCTTGCCGTTCATGCACTTCAATGATAATGAACTCTGTCATCCTCGGGATGGCCTTGGATTTGATTGGCTCTACAAATTACGGCCCCTCGTAAGCCACTTCAACCAACAGTTTGCAGCCTTGTTTACTCCCCATCAAGTTGTCTGCGTTGATGAGTTCCTGTTTACGTTTTCTGGCCGCTTGTCTTTCAAACAGTATCTTCCCAGCAAGCGTTCCAGATATGGGGTCAAGATGTATAAGCTCTGTGACAAGGCCACAGGCTATACATATAGTTTTATGGTTTATGAGGGGATAGTTATGTAGAGCCAGAGAACTGCCCAGATTACATAGGGAGCGCTGGTAAGATTGTGTGGGACTTGGCGTCACCCTTATTCAGAAAGGGGTACCACTTGTATGTGGACATTTTTTTACATGCGCGTGCCATTTTATAGTCACTTGTTTGAACATGGAATTGGCACATGTGGCACCGGGCGATCTAATCGCCGGGGCTTACCCAGCGGCTTGTAGGATTCCTGTCTTAGGCAGGGGGAGAGAGCCTGCTTGATGTGTAATAATTTGCTTGCTGTGAAGTGGAGGGATAATAAGTAAGGATGAGCTTGGTGTTCGAATCGAACCCATGTTCGACTCGAACATTGGCTGTTCAATCGTTCATCGAATTGCGAACTATATGGGCCGATCGTGCCAAATTCGTGCGGCGCGTCATGGCCCATAATTCACTGCGGCATCGCAGTGCATTGCTGGCTGATGATTGGCCAAGCATGCACTATGACCCGCATGCTTGGCCAATCACAGCGCCATCGGTAGCGAGAGCTGTAATTGGCCAAAGCCAGGGTGGCTTTGGCCAATTATGGCTCAGGGGGTTTAGAACACGCCCCACACTATATAAGGCCACCTGAGTAGTGTGTTCCGGCATGCTTAGAGAGAGAGAGAGAGACAGTTTCATTTAATTTGAGTTAGATAGATTAGGCAGGACAGTCAGTGAGTTAGCTGCACTTACAGTGTATTGTGTATATATATGCATCCCAGGTGATGCATATATATATATACACTGTATTCAGTTTAGCTAGATCTGTTCCTGTTATCTTCCTACTTACAGGCAGGCTTGTCTTGTTACATTATGTACAGCTACCCGAAGAAAATTGCTGGTGTTCTTTTGATCCTATTAGTACCACAGTCAGGCAGCTAGACTATTTACAGTTAGTAAAAAAAACGAGGAAGAGAGGCGCCTCTAAGTGCAGTATGTAAACTGAATTTAATAAAAACACTGTAGAAAAACACTCACATTTAGTGGATTAAAATAAAGCATATCATGTAGTTGATTTTCCTGGAGGAGGGGAGTCCGTCAGATCAGTCACTGCATCGCTGTCTCCTGCTGTGCGTACGGCTGTGCTTGAGCCACCGCTGAAGCCGGCCGCGGTGATGAGATACTCCAAAGCGAGGCCTGGAACGCTGGTGGAAAGCAGGCGCGGGGCTGTGACGTCACTGGGATGCGACGCGTTTCACGAGCGTACGGGCTACAATGTCACGGTAGCCGCGCTCCTTCATCAAGCTGCCAGTAAATCATGAGGATGGTTTAAAAAGAACATAGGGGCGGGAATAAGTGGACAAGGAGGAGGAAGGGGGATGGGGGAGGGGAGGGGGGGGGGAAGGACGGAATGGGAAACGAAAAGAGATGGAGAAAGGGAGGGGGGGGACGAAGTAACAGGAGGGGAAGGGTGGCCATGTGTATATATTACAAATTGCAAATTGCGAACAAACTCTTAGCAGGTGATAAGGTGCATATCAAAACTTAGTCTCAATAAATAATAAGAAAAAAAGGGAAAGAAAGGGAAGAATTTCATAATGATAATGGTAAATATATGTTAGTAAAAAAGAAAAGAAAATTAATAATGGTAATATAGGTAAATGGATGATTAAATAATAAATAAATGAATAATGAGAAGTGGATAATAAATAAATGGATAAAAAAAATGGATAAAAAAATATATAAAAAATAATAATAAATAATAAATAATAAATGATAAATAATAAATAATAATTAATCGTATAAATATAAGTGTATACATACATAGGAATTATGCCTGATTAAGGGGGCAAAATAAGAGAGGTATACGTGAGGACACGTCAAAATGGTAATTAAATAGAATGATTAGATTGGAGAGTAGTTGGATGGTATAAAGGTTGAGCCTTACTAGAGTGATCAAAACTATTACTTACATTACATATATGTGCACAAATATGCCTCTGGTCATGAGCATACGCACACATGGAAGAATGGAAAAACCTCTGCTACATGGCCCCTGTGCATGTATATGACTCATAAGGTTAAAATAAGTAAAAATAAAAATACAGGTAAAAATAAGAATAATAGAAATAATGAATAATAAATAACATTAACAGTCGAGGAAAATTAGATATAATATATGTTTTTTAAAAATAAAACATATAGGGCCATAAGCTTTTTATACCTTTGAAGGTCAATATATATCATTAGAACAGCTCATTCATTTAGTTATAAAAAAGGGGGGGGGGGGGGATGATGGTAAACAGATATGAAAGGGTATATTAAAATAAATACAATGTATTTTACAGGATAGTTGCAATCTCAATACTTTCATTGATTCCACCTGGCGAGAGTGCGTCTAGAGTATAAATCCAAAAGGTCTCACGTGCACAGAGCCTCTTAAATCTTTCGGCCGCTGGGACGGACCTTGGGATCTGTTCGATAACCCACACCTTTAGGCCCTCCGTAGAACCTTGATGGACTGAGGCAAAATGTCTTGGAACACTATGGGGATCTGTTCCGCCCTCTATAAGCCTTCTGTGTTCCCCAAATCTTCGTCTTAATGCTCTAATTGTCCGGCCCACGTACATTAGGCCACATGGACACCTTAGGCCATAGATGACGAAGTCGGACGAACAATTAAAGAATTCTTTTAGCACATAGGTCTTGCCTTTGGTGGTGAAGGATTTTTATCCATGCTGGACGAAATTGCAGGTTTTGCATAAGGCCTTACGGCATTGGTACATGCCTACCAGGGGAATCAGTGTGGGTACAGGTGGTATTGTTGAGGTGGATTTGAACTTACTGGGTGCAATCTTATTTTTTAGATTGGGGGCCCTGCGATAGATGACTTTAGGACGAGATGGAAGTATTGTTTTTAAGTGGGGATCTTGGTGTAATATACTCCAATGTTTTTCCAAAATCTTCTCCATCCCTTTGTATTTATTATGAAAAGTGGTTATAAACTTACTAGAACCATCATAAGTATGTGGATTGGTTTTTGATTTTGATGGTTTACCATGCAGGTAATATTTGAAAGCGTCTTCCACCAGGGGTTCGGGATATTTTTTGTCGTAGAACTTTCTTTTAAGGGTTTCACTTAGTTCGACATAGTCCGAATCCTTAGTGCAGTTTTGCCGAAGACGGCAGAACTGTCCTTTTGGGATATTTGTAATCCATTTGGGAAGATGACAGCTTTCAAAATGTAGGTACGAATTACCTGCTGTAGGCTTAGTGTAGTTTCTTGAAGTGATGGTGGAACCATCATGTCCTAGTTCTAGATCAAGAAAAGCAATGGTAACTGGATCAGTGGCTGACGTGAACGACAGCCCATAGGGGTTGGTATTGCAGTGTTGGACAAAGGGGGTTATTAAGTCAGTATCACCGTCCCAGATGATGATAAGGTCATCGATATACCTTCCGAAGAATATGATATTGGCCGCAAAAGGGTTATTTTTATAAATGAAATTATTTTCCCATAGGCCCATTGCAAGATTAGCATAAGATGGTGCAAAATTTGCCCCCATTGCTGTGCCTTGTATCTGCTGGTAAAATTCTTCATTAAAGGAGAAGTAATTGTGCGTCAAGCAGAACCTTGCTGCCTTCACAACAAACTCTGCTTGGCGCATATTTATCAACGGATCTGTGGATAGGAAATGTTCCAATGCCATTAGTCCGAAGTCATGTGGGATGGAGGTATACAAAGAACATACGTCCAGTGAGAGCCAGGTGTAGGTAGGCTCCTATAGAGAAGAATTCTATAGAGTTGTCTTTTCAGATTTAAAGAAACTATGTGAATCCTCTTCGGCCTCCAAACTCAATAACCTATCACCTTCAGAAATTAGAGCACTTGACCGAATCATTCATAGAGATGATTTGGTAATAAAATCTGCTGACAAAGGAGGAGGCATTGTTTTACAAAATAAAACTGATTATCTTAAAGAATCACATAGGCTACTCTCGGATAATAGGACATACGTTAAACTTTCCAAGGATCCTACAACCGAATATGCTATGGAAGCTGACCTGTTGATCTCCACTGCCCTTCAAGAAGGTATCATTACAAAAATCGAGAAGTCTTTCTTGCAAAAGACTTTTTACCAAGTACCTTACTTCTACCATCTGCCTAAGATACATAAAAGCTTAGAGGATCCCCCAGGCAGACCCATCGTGGCAGCCATGGACAGTGTCACCACGGGTTTGAGTTTATATATTGATCAACTGTTACAACCTATAGTTGCTCAATTACAATCATATATTCGGGATGGCACTCATCTCATGGAAATGCTATCTCCATACAAGTGGGAGCCTACCTACACCTGGCTCTCACTGGACGTATGTTCTTTGTATACCTCCATCCCACATGACTTCGGACTAATGGCATTGGAACATTTCCTATCCACAGATCCGTTGATAAATATGCGCCAAGCAGAGTTTGTTGTGAAGGCAGCAAGGTTCTGCTTGACGCACAATTACTTCTCCTTTAATGAAGAATTTTACCAGCAGATACAAGGCACAGCAATGGGGGCAAATTTTGCACCATCTTATGCTAATCTTGCAATGGGCCTATGGGAAAATAATTTCATTTATAAAAATAACCCTTTTGCGGCCAATATCATATTCTTCGGAAGGTATATCGATGACCTTATCATCATCTGGGACGGTGATACTGACTTAATAACCCCCTTTGTCCAACACTGCAATACCAACCCCTATGGGCTGTCGTTCACGTCAGCCACTGATCCAGTTACCATTGCTTTTCTTGATCTAGAACTAGGACATGATGGTTCCACCATCACTTCAAGAAACTACACTAAGCCTACAGCAGGTAATTCGTACCTACATTTTGAAAGCTGTCATCTTCCCAAATGGATTACAAATATCCCAAAAGGACAGTTCTGCCGTCTTCGGCAAAACTGCACTAAGGATTCGGACTATGTCGAACTAAGTGAAACCCTTAAAAGAAAGTTCTACGACAAAAAATATCCCGAACCCCTGGTGGAAGACGCTTTCAAATATTACCTGCATGGTAAACCATCAAAATCAAAAACCAATCCACATACTTATGATGGTTCTAGTAAGTTTATAACCACTTTTCATAATAAATACAAAGGGATGGAGAAGATTTTGGAAAAACATTGGAGTATATTACACCAAGATCCCCACTTAAAAACAATACTTCCATCTCGTCCTAAAGTCATCTATCGCAGGGCCCCCAATCTAAAAAATAAGATTGCACCCAGTAAGTTCAAATCCACCTCAACAATGCCACCTGTACCCACACTGATTCCCCTGGTAGGCATGTACCAATGCCGTAAGGCCTTATGCAAAACCTGCAATTTCGTCCAGCATGGACAAAAATCCTTCACCACCAAAGGCAAGACCTATGTGCTAAAAGAATTCTTTAATTGTTCGTCCGACTTCGTCATCTATGGCCTAAGGTGTCCATGTGGCCTAATGTACGTGGGCCGGACAATTAGAGCATTAAGACGAAGATTTGGGGAACACAGAAGGCTTATAGAGGGCGGAACAGATCCCCATAGTGTTCCAAGACATTTTGCCTCAGTCCATCAAGGTTCTACGGAGGGCCTAAAGGTGTGGGTTATCGAACAGATCCCAAGGTCCGTCCCAGCGGCCGAAAGATTTAAGAGGCTCTGTGCACGTGAGACCTTTTGGATTTATACTCTAGACGCACTCTCGCCAGGTGGAATCAATGAAAGTATTGAGATTGCAACTATCCTGTAAAATACATTGTATTTATTTTAATATACCCTTTCATATCTGTTTACCATCATCCCCCCCCCCCCCCTTTTTTATAACTAAATGAATGAGCTGTTCTAATGATATATATTGACCTTCAAAGGTATAAAAAGCTTATGGCCCTATATGTTTTATTTTTAAAAAACATATATTATATCTAATTTTCCTCGACTGTTATTGTTATTTATTATTCATTATTTCTATTATTCTTATTTTTACCTGTATTTTTATTTTTACTTATTTTAACCTTATGAGTCATATACATGCACAGGGGCCATGTAGCAGAGGTTTTTCCATTCTTCCATGTGTGCGTATGCTCATGACCAGAGGCATATTTGTGCACATATATGTAATGTAAGTAATAGTTTTGATCACTCTAGTAAGGCTCAACCTTTATACCATCCAACTACTCTCCAATCTAATCATTCTATTTAATTACCATTTTGACGTGTCCTCACGTATACCTCTCTTATTTTGCCCCCTTAATCAGGCATAATTCCTATGTATGTATACACTTATATTTATACGATTAATTATTATTTATTATTTATCATTTATTATTTATTATT
The DNA here is from genome assembly GCF_042186555.1 of Aquarana catesbeiana. Classification (NCBI taxonomy): domain Eukaryota; kingdom Metazoa; phylum Chordata; class Amphibia; order Anura; family Ranidae; genus Aquarana; species Aquarana catesbeiana. The sequence continues at coordinate 978,585,617 of NC_133324.1, read as the reverse complement.
TATTATTATTTTTTATATATTTTTTTATCCATTTTTTTTATCCATTTATTTATTATCCACTTCTCATTATTCATTTATTTATTATTTAATCATCCATTTACCTATATTACCATTATTAATTTTCTTTTCTTTTTTACTAACATATATTTACCATTATCATTATGAAATTCTTCCCTTTCTTTCCCTTTTTTTCTTATTATTTATTGAGACTAAGTTTTGATATGCACCTTATCACCTGCTAAGAGTTTGTTCGCAATTTGCAATTTGTAATATATACACATGGCCACCCTTCCCCTCCTGTTACTTCGTCCCCCCCCTCCCTTTCTCCATCTCATTTCGTTTCCCATTCCGTCCTTCCCCCCCCCCTCCCCTCCCCCATCCCCCTTCCTCCTCCTTGTCCACTTATTCCCGCCCCTATGTTCTTTTTAAACCATCCTCATGATTTACTGGCAGCTTGATGAAGGAGCGCGGCTACCGTGACATTGTAGCCCGTACGCTCGTGAAACGCGTCGCATCCCAGTGACGTCACAGCCCCGCGCCTGCTTTCCACCAGCGTTCCAGGCCTCGCTTTGGAGTATCTCATCACCGCGGCCGGCTTCAGCGGTGGCTCAAGCACAGCCGTACGCACAGCAGGAGACAGCGATGCAGTGACTGATCTGACGGACTCCCCTCCTCCAGGAAATCAACTACATGATATGCTTTATTTTAATCCACTAAATGTGAGTGTTTTTCTACAGTGTTTTTATTAAATTCAGTTTACATACTGCACTTAGAGGCGCCTCTCTTCCTCGTTTTTTTCTGCAGATCTTTGGGGCTTGGTTTCAGCTCTTTTTGGAAGGCAGCCATCTGTGTGGACTTTTAACTCTTTATTGAACTGGCTTTGCTCAGATAGACTTTTTATGGACTTCAATAGTCATAGTTACCCTTTGTTATTAACTAGATGGTAATATAGAGATATCCAGTTTTTTGCGCCTTTACTTGCTTACAGTGAAACTTTTGGAACCCAATGTGCTGCATACTGGTATCTTGTTACTATACCTTATGTTAAAACATTTTGTGTGTCTCTTATTTGAGTTTTGACATCTCTTATGCCTTTTAAACATTTATGCTTATTGTGTATTATCAATTTTTGGTCTCAATTTGCTTTGTTTTGTTTTTGTTTTAGTTTAGTTTTCCCCAATTTGTATTGCCCACTAGTCATATATTATATCCTCACCACGCCAATATTATTTTTCCACATGGATATTATCTCTAACATAATCGCACACAAATATGCGACCATTAACGTGATATTTGCTACCATGTCTTCTATGATCCAGTTTTCTGATACGATTAAATTACAAGGCAAGACACGTCAGAACCTCTGTGGTAAATTCAAACAATTAGAGAGATTGATTTGCACCACCAATTTTCAATGGTGGGACAAATTCTTTCTACAGCATTATATTGACATAAAAGTCTCTCCCAGAGGCCTGCGTGTGATGAAAGACTGTCCCCTTTTCTTGAATGAAGAGCACAAAAAAGAATGGGCTAGTATTGCAGAATTCTGTACCATTAAGTGGATGGGAACACTCATCTCTCACCGTACGGACAAATTCAACTCAGCCAGCCAACTCGTCAATTCCCTTATAGAAGAGATATCCAGATGCTCTACCCACATCCCATCTTCATGGTTAGAAATATTAAAAGAAAAAACACAAAAAGATGAGGATAATTTTGTAAATAAAAAAATGGGGAAACTCAAACGTGACCTGGACGATTATAACCTGAACAGGATTTTTTCATGGAATAAAAAGAATATTCCCTATACCCATACTAATTCCCACTCTCTGAGTCACACCAGACACGATCCTGTACCCCCTAGTCACCCACCTATACCCCTTATGAGTATCCGTTTTCCAAATAATAGAACTCTTACCACACAGCAGCGAAATAATCGCCATTCACAGGTTTCTGATCCATTGCCCTATCATCTTCAGAATAATAACATTAATAAGAAGGACGAACTCATCCGTGCTTTACATCAATTTTATAATAGGCCTTGTAATCCACAATCTCTGACTTCATCTGCTCCCCCTGTTTCCAGTGCTTCAGTTGCTCCGACTGTGGTCTCGAATACACCTACCGTTTCCCCCCCTATCCTCAATCTAATCAATTCAACTATCTCCACTAAGGTGTCTCCTGCCCTGAATAATCTGGTTTCCGTTGATCCCCTATCTGCATCCTCTTCTGGAGCCATACCATCTTCCCCGGCCTCTTTTTTAGTGCTCAGTCCTCCTCTTGCACAAACCTCCCGAAAAAGAAAGCTCACAGAAGAGGATGCAGAGGGGGACGAAACAGGAGATCGGACAAACACGTTAAAATACCCCAAACTATAAAAATATTTAATCTATCTTCACATATACTATCTCATGCAGATCTATCTTTACTTGGCCGTGGACTCAATTTCGCACCAACTAATAGACCGAATCCTTTTGTTCTTTTTAAAGACCTCAATGGTTATGTACGTAACCTTACCCTCAAAAGGCACTTCCATATCCAATCAGAGAAATCTATCAACACCCTACATAATCCCGATTCCCAGACTAGTTCCACTACAGTGCCACAGGAACTTAGTTTTGAATCCTCTCTAGATATTGTTGATTTTAATGCATCTGATAGCGATGACATATTGCTTCACAGGCTAACCCAGCATCTTGCAACATCCCCCCCAATTGTTCATACTACACTAAAACCCAAATCAATATTTTTTCCCACACAATCCAAGGGCCCATACATAGAAGCATTCTATAGAGTTGTCTTTTCAGATTTAAAGAAACTATGTGAATCCTCTTCGGCCTCCAAACTCAATAACCTATCACCTTCAGAAATTAGAGCACTTGACCGAATCATTCATAGAGATGATTTGGTAATAAAATCTGCTGACAAAGGAGGAGGCATTGTTTTACAAAATAAAACTGATTATCTTAAAGAATCACATAGGCTACTCTCGGATAATAGGACATACGTTAAACTTTCCAAGGATCCTACAACCGAATATGCTATGGAAGCTGACCTGTTGATCTCCACTGCCCTTCAAGAAGGTATCATTACAAAAATCGAGAAGTCTTTCTTGCAAAAGACTTTTTACCAAGTACCTTACTTCTACCATCTGCCTAAGATACATAAAAGCTTAGAGGATCCCCCAGGCAGACCCATCGTGGCAGCCATGGACAGTGTCACCACGGGTTTGAGTTTATATATTGATCAACTGTTACAACCTATAGTTGCTCAATTACAATCATATATTCGGGATGGCACTCATCTCATGGAAATGCTATCTCCATACAAGTGGGAGCCTACCTACACCTGGCTCTCACTGGACGTATGTTCTTTGTATACCTCCATCCCACATGACTTCGGACTAATGGCATTGGAACATTTCCTATCCACAGATCCGTTGATAAATATGCGCCAAGCAGAGTTTGTTGTGAAGGCAGCAAGGTTCTGCTTGACGCACAATTACTTCTCCTTTAATGAAGAATTTTACCAGCAGATACAAGGCACAGCAATGGGGGCAAATTTTGCACCATCTTATGCTAATCTTGCAATGGGCCTATGGGAAAATAATTTCATTTATAAAAATAACCCTTTTGCGGCCAATATCATATTCTTCGGAAGGTATATCGATGACCTTATCATCATCTGGGACGGTGATACTGACTTAATAACCCCCTTTGTCCAACACTGCAATACCAACCCCTATGGGCTGTCGTTCACGTCAGCCACTGATCCAGTTACCATTGCTTTTCTTGATCTAGAACTAGGACATGATGGTTCCACCATCACTTCAAGAAACTACACTAAGCCTACAGCAGGTAATTCGTACCTACATTTTGAAAGCTGTCATCTTCCCAAATGGATTACAAATATCCCAAAAGGACAGTTCTGCCGTCTTCGGCAAAACTGCACTAAGGATTCGGACTATGTCGAACTAAGTGAAACCCTTAAAAGAAAGTTCTACGACAAAAAATATCCCGAACCCCTGGTGGAAGACGCTTTCAAATATTACCTGCATGGTAAACCATCAAAATCAAAAACCAATCCACATACTTATGATGGTTCTAGTAAGTTTATAACCACTTTTCATAATAAATACAAAGGGATGGAGAAGATTTTGGAAAAACATTGGAGTATATTACACCAAGATCCCCACTTAAAAACAATACTTCCATCTCGTCCTAAAGTCATCTATCGCAGGGCCCCCAATCTAAAAAATAAGATTGCACCCAGTAAGTTCAAATCCACCTCAACAATACCACCTGTACCCACACTGATTCCCCTGGTAGGCATGTACCAATGCCGTAAGGCCTTATGCAAAACCTGCAATTTCGTCCAGCATGGACAAAATCCTTCACCACCAAAGCAAGACCTATGTGCTAAAAGAATTCTTTAATTGTTCGTCCGACTTCGTCATCTATGGCCTAAGGTGTCCATGTGGCCTAATGTACGTGGGCCGGACAATTAGAGCATTAAGACGAAGATTTGGGGAACACAGAAGGCTTATAGAGGGCGGAACAGATCCCCATAGTGTTCCAAGACATTTTGCCTCAGTCCATCAAGGTTCTACGGAGGGCCTAAAGGTGTGGTTATCGAACAGATCCCAAGGTCCGTCCCAGCGGCCGAAAGATTTAAGAGGCTCTGTGCACGTGAGACCTTTTGGATTTATACTCTAGACGCACTCTTCGCCAGGGTGAATCAATGAAAGTATTGAGATTGCAACTATCCTGTAAAATACATTGTATTTATTTTAATATACCCTTTCATATCTGTTTACCATCATCCCCCCCCCCCCCCTTTTTTATAACTAAATGAATGAGCTGTTCTAATGATATATATTGACCTTCAAAGGTATAAAAAGCTTATGGCCCTATATGTTTTAATTTTAAAAAACATATATTATATCTAATTTTCCTCGACTGTTATTGTTATTTATTATTCATTATTTCTATTATTCTTATTTTTACCTGTATTTTTATTTTTACTTATTTTAACCTTATGAGTCATATACATGCACAGGGGCCATGTAGCAGAGGTTTTTCCATTCTTCCATGTGTGCGTATGCTCATGACCAGAGGCATATTTGTGCACATATATGTAATGTAAGTAATAGTTTTGATCACTCTAGTAAGGCTCAACCTTTATACCATCCAACTACTCTCCAATCTAATCATTCTATTTAATTACCATTTTGACGTGTCCTCACGTATACCTCTCTTATTTTGCCCCCTTAATCAGGCATAATTCCTATGTATGTATACACTTATATTTATACGATTAATTATTATTTATTATTTATCATTTATTATTTATTATTTATTATTATTTTTTATATATTTTTTTATCCATTTTTTTTATCCATTTATTTATTATCCACTTCTCATTATTCATTTATTTATTATTTAATCATCCATTTACCTATATTACCATTATTAATTTTCTTTTCTTTTTTACTAACATATATTTACCATTATCATTATGAAATTCTTCCCTTTCTTTCCCTTTTTTTCTTATTATTTATTGAGACTAAGTTTTGATATGCACCTTATCACCTGCTAAGAGTTTGTTCGCAATTTGCAATTTGTAATATATACACATGGCCACCCTTCCCCTCCTGTTACTTCGTCCCCCCCCTCCCTTTCTCCATCTCTTTTCGTTTCCCATTCCGTCCTTCCCCCCCCCCTCCCCTCCCCCATCCCCCTTCCTCCTCCTTGTCCACTTATTCCCGCCCCTATGTTCTTTTTAAACCATCCTCATGATTTACTGGCAGCTTGATGAAGGAGCGCGGCTACCGTGACATTGTAGCCCGTACGCTCGTGAAACGCGTCGCATCCCAGTGACGTCACAGCCCCGCGCCTGCTTTCCACCAGCGTTCCAGGCCTCGCTTTGGAGTATCTCATCACCGCGGCCGGCTTCAGCGGTGGCTCAAGCACAGCCGTACGCACAGCAGGAGACAGCGATGCAGTGACTGATCTGACGGACTCCCCTCCTCCAGGAAATCAACTACATGATATGCTTTATTTTAATCCACTAAATGTGAGTGTTTTTCTACAGTGTTTTTATTAAATTCAGTTTACATACTGCACTTAGAGGCGCCTCTCTTCCTCGTTTTTTTCTGCAGATCTTTGGGGCTTGGTTTCAGCTCTTTTTGGAAGGCAGCCATCTGTGTGGACTTTTAACTCTTTATTGAACTGGCTTTGCTCAGATAGACTTTTTATGGACTTCAATAGTCATAGTTACCCTTTGTTATTAACTAGATGGTAATATAGAGATATCCAGTTTTTTGCGCCTTTACTTGCTTACATATTTACAGTTAGTGTAATGCATCCTAATCACTGTGTTCAGTTAAAGCTACAAGTTAGTTTAGTGTGACCTCTGCACAGTGTTCAGCTAAAACTACAAGTTAGTGTAGTGCACAGTGTTCAGCTAAAGCTACAAGTTAGGGTAGTGCATACTCCTCACAGTGTTCAGCTAAAGCTACAAGTTAGTGTAGTGTGACCTCTGCACAGTGTTCAGCTAAAGCTACAAGTTGGTGTAGTGCGTCCTCCTCACAGTGTTCAGCTAAAACTACAAGTTAATGTAGTGCCACCTCTGTACAGTGTTCAGCTAAAGCTACAAGCTAGTGTAGTGTGTCCTCCTCACAGTGTTCAGCTAAAGCTACAAGTTAGTGTAGTGCGTCCTGCTCACATTGTTCAGCTAAAACTACAAGCTAGTGTAGTGCAACCTCTGCACAGTGTTCAGCTAAAGCTACAAGTTAGTGTAGTGCGTCCTCCTCACAGTGTTCAGCTAAAACTACAAGTTAGTGTAGTGAGACCTCTGCACAGTGTTCAGCTAAAGCTACAAGTTAGGGTAGTGCGTCCTCCTCACAGTGTTCAGCTAAAGCTACAAGTTGGTGTAGTGTTTCCTCCTCACAGTGTTCAGCGAAAACTACAAGTTAGTGTAGTGCGACCTCTGCACAGTGTTCAGCTAAAGCTACAAGTTAGTGTAGTACATCCTCCTCACAGTGTTCAGCTAAAACTACAAGTTATTTTTTTGCGAGCTCTGCACAGTGTTCACCTAAAGCTACCTGTAGAAGGTTGGTGGTGTTTTCCTGATCCTATCACTACCGCAGGCAGCTAAAAAAGCTACAAGTTAGTGTAGTGCGAGCTCTGCACAGTGTTCACCTAAAGCTACCTGTAGAAGGTTGGAGGTGTTTTCCTGATCCTATCACTACCGCAGGCAGCTAAATAAGCTACAAGTTAGTGTAGTGCGAGCTCTGCACAGTGTTCACCTAAAGCTACCTGTAGAAGGTTGGTGGTGTTTTCCTGATCCTATCACTACCGCAGGCAGCTAAATAAGCTACAAGTTATTTTTTGGTGAGCTCTGCACAGTGTTCACCTAAAGCTACCTGTAGAAGGTTGGTGGTGTTTTCCTGATCCTATTTCTACCGTAGGCAGCTAAATAAGCTACAAGTTAGTGTAGTGCGAGCTCTGCACAGTGTTCAGCTAAAGCTACCTGTAGAAGGTTGGTGGTGTTTTCCTGATCCTATCACTACCGCAGGCAGCTAAATAAGCTACAAGTTAGTTTTTTGCGAGCTCTGCACAGTGTTCAGCTAAAGCTACCTGTAGAAGTTTGGTGGTGTTCTCATACTACAGGCAGGCATTTGATTTTGCTAGCTGCAGTATCAGTATATATATATATATATATATATATATATATATATCCCAGCTTAATGCAGCTACAGGCCAGTAGTATGTCTGGAAGGCCAACAAGGAGAGGCAGACAGTCACAAGCCAATAAAAGAGGGCAAGCAGGCTCTGTGTCTAGAGGCAACAGTTCTGGTCGTGGAGACGGTGCATCCTCATCAGCACGTGGCCGTGGGACATGCTTGGCCTTTTTTTCGGCAGCTGGCCATGTTGAGCCACAACATGCGGAAGACTTGGTCGAGTGGATGACCAAGCCGTCCTCATCCTCCTCATCCTCTCTCACCCATGCTCAGGGTACTTTGTCTGGCAAAGCAGCGGCCTCTTCCCTTGGTGCAATGTCATCAGTGACTCCTTCCCTAGCCCCACCATGTCCTCCTGAGGAGTCCCTGGAACTGTTTGACCACAGTGTTGGGTACATGCTCCAGGAGGATGCCCAGCATTTGGAAGGCTCTGATGATGATACTGAGCTAGATGAAGGCAGTAACGTGAGCACGGACAGAGGGGGTGCCCAAGAAGGACAGCAATCTGGCAGTCATGCTCCCCCTGCTGCAGCATACTGCCAGGTTTGCTCCAGTGATGAGGAGGGAGGGGATGATGAGGTCACTGACTCAACGTGGATGCCTGATAGGAGAGAGAAGGAGGAGGAGGAGGCACATCACCAACGAGACAGGATGCCCTCCAGGGGCAAGCCTAAGGGCAGCACACTGACTGCATCACACCCCAAAGCTCCGCATGTGCAGGGCGCTGCAGTCTCTGTGCGTTATTCAAAAAGTTCTTTGGTGTGGGCCTTTTTTGAGACGAGTGCATCAGATTGCACCGTTGCTATTTGCAACATATGTCTCAAGCGTATCTCGCGTGGCCAAAACATCTCCTGCTTTGGCACCACATGCTTGACCAGACATATGTTGACCTGCCATGCAGTTCGTTGGCAAGCGTATCTAAAAAACCCACACCAAAGAACAAAGAGGACCTCTCCTTGCTCATCATCAGCTGAGATCTCCAACCCCACTATACCTTCAGTCCTCTCTGAGACTTGCACTGAGAGGAATGAAGGTGTAGAATTAGGTGTGTCACAGCCAAGTACTTGTGGGCAATCTGCTTTCGGTACACCGACGTCAGATTGTACCGGGCAAATTTCCCTGCCCCAGCTGCTGCACCGCCGAAAGAAGTTTGCTCCCAGCCATCCACATGCCCAGCGGTTGAATGCTAGCTTGGCAAAATTGCTAGCACTTCAACTGCTGCCTTTTCCTACCCAAACGCCACTTTTTCTCATGGAAGGCGATTCCGGCTCTCTACCGGCATGTGGATGGCAATGTCCATGCCTCACTGGACAGGGCAGTCAGTGGTAAGGTGCATATTACCGCTGACTCATGGTCCAGCAGGCATGGACAGGGACGTTACCTAAGTTTCACCACGCATTGGGTGACTCTACTGGCAGCTGGGAAGGATGCAGGACAAGGTGCAGTAGTGTTGGAGGTTGTTCCACCACCACGCCTCCAAAATGCCACTACTAATGATTGTGACACACCTCTCTCCTCCACCCCCTCCTCTTCTTCTTCCTCCATGGCCTCTTCCTGTGATCTGTCCTCAGGACCAGCGGTGCTCCATAGGCATTCAAGGGGCTACGCAAGTACGCAGGCCAAAAGATGCCATGCGGTGCTTGAGCTGGTGTGCTTGGGGGACAGGAGCCACACTGGGGCAGAGGTTCTGTCAGCTCTGCAGGGGCAGGTTCAGAGGTGGTTGACGCCATGCCAACTTAAAGCAGGAATGGTGGTTTTCGACAATGGCACCAACCTCCTCTCTGCCCTCCGACAGGGACAAATGACCCATGTGCCCTGTTTGGCTCACGTCCTTAACTTGGTGGTGCAGCGGTTCTTGGGCAGGTACCCGGGCTTACAGGATGTCCTGAGGCAGGTCAGGAAAGTCTGTGTGCATTTCCGCGGGTCATATAATGCCAAGTGCTCGGCTGGCGGACCTCCAAAAGGAGTTTAACCTGCCCAAGAACCGCCTAATCTGTGACATGCCCACCAGGTGGAACTCAACATTGGCGATGCTGCAGCGGCTGCACATGCAGCAGAGGCCCTTCAATGAGTACCTGTGCGACTATGGCACCAGGACAGGGTCAGGGGAGCTTGGTTTTTTTCCCCACGCCAGTGGGCCATGATCAGGGATGCATGCACTGTCCTGTCACCATTTGAGGAGGCCACGAGGATGGTGAGCAGTGACAGTGCATACATCAGTGACACTGTCCCCCTTGTCCACCTGTTGGAGCACACGCTGTGTGGAATAATGGACAGGGCACTTGAGGCAGAACAGAGGCCTCAAGGCCCCCTTTATCTAGACAGTGTTCCTGCGTGCCCGCCGATCACACAGGAAGAGGAGGAGGAGGAGGAGGATTGTGTCAGTATGGAGGTGGAGCCTGGCACTCAGCATCAGCAGCAGTCTTTAAGGGATCAGTCCCAAGAAACACATGGACTTGTACGTGGCTAGGAGGAGGTGGCTGCGGACCATGTCATCCTTAGTGACCCAGAGGACTCCGGACCGAATGCCTCAGCAAACCTACGCTGCATGGCCTCCCTGATCCTGCAAAGCCTGCGTAAGGATCCTCGTATTCGTGGTATAAAGGAGAAGGACCAATACTGGCTGGCAACTCTCCTTGATCCACGTTACAAGGGTAAGGTTGTGGACCTTATCTTGCCATCGCAGAGGGAGCAGAGGATGAAACATTTTCAGGAGGCCTTGAAGAAAGGTCTGTGCAACGTGTTCCCAGAGACTGTGAAAAACCCCCGAATGGGAAGGCCTCGGCACATCTTGGTTGTAATTAAAGGTGATCTGTCAGAGTAATCAGATAATAGACAAAGATGGTCTTTCCTCACCAACTATTCTATTCAACATAAACAAATCAAGGACATTATTTCCAGGCACTGGAAAGTGCTAAAAAATTATCGCATATTGGGTCCTTTACTCCCAGAACGAGCTGGAGTGATCTACAAGGGCGCACCAGCAATAGGGGGCCAGATTGCACCAAGTGTAATAGACTCCCCAAAAATCCCATCTTTTTTCCACGACTTAAAAGGCTTTTATCCTTGCCGGAAGTGTACAGTATGTAGGCTTAATACATGTAAAGCACGAAAAATTGAAACATTTACGTCGTCTACAACTGGGAAGGAGTATAGGATGAAACAGTTTGCTACATGTACTACGAAGTTCATTGTCTACCTCATCACTTGTCCTTGTGGAAAACAATATATAGGGCGCACAATATGCAATTTTGCTATACGAGGGAACGAACACATTACAGCTATAAAAAAAGGACGCACTAAACACAGTGTACCCAAACACTATCTGCACTACCACAATCAAAACCCATTAGAAACAAAATTCCAATTATAGACACATTTGTGCCACACTGGAGAGGAGAACCTAATGTAAGAGGAGTCTCTAAGTTAGAAACTTTCTGGATATACCTAGTCAAATGATATGAACCTTACGGTCTTAACATTGATAGGGATATCAATGCCTTTATTAATCAATCTTGAGCATTGATACTCCCCCTTTTGTCTCCTTTAGATACTTCCCTAGATGGCCTACATTTTTCATCTTTATTTAGGTTTAGACCCAGGGGATTCTTTTGAACCTCTCTGAGTCTCTATTATATAGTTTTTTGGACACATAATGTAAATGCCCTGGCAGCCAGCTAATGCACTTATAGATACCAGTCACTGAAATAATTCTAACCACATACTGCAAACTTGTAGATCTTAGTTTACGAGTTTCTCTTCTGTCCCGTCTGCTTCATTTTTTTTCCTCCCCCCTTCCTTCCTTGTTTTACCTTGATTAGTGGAATTTGACTGTGATTTTGATATACATATATCTTTTGTTTCCCTTTCACATAAGGGTTGTATCTATTAGTAGTTTCCTTATATCATACTTTTATTCTCTTTATTTTTTGCCATTAATTAAGGTCTGACTGATAACCCTTTTTGGTCCTATGTACAATTTGTATATTCTTAGTGCCTTTTACATACTATTTTCACATACGGTATTTTTATATGTATATTATATAAAAGATTAGTATATATGGATTATCAATATGGGTTACCGATGCACACTAGCCATTATTAGCTTCTGATGCATAAGCCTTCCCCTCTAAACCAGGGTTTATTACAGAATGTTGTGGTGACTTGACTTTCGCTGCTGACATAGTCGTATATATTGACTTTGGGTTGAGATTATATCTCTATTCCCGGCCGTTCAAATGCTTGCGTTCCAGGCCTCAGGTTAACGGGCCTCCACTTCCTACCTCCCGTGATACGCAATCCCAGAGCGGCCTTACGTCATTCCGCATAAGATAGATCATGTGGTCATCATGTGACCATTGTGCTATTAGGAGGACGTAGTAGTGTTGATTGGAGGTTAGAAGCGAAGCAGGACTCCCGATCAGCTATGGGGGGACACGATTGGCCTTCTAAATACCACATGACCGCAGGTTACCAGTGACGTTGTCAAACCCGGACGTCACGCCATACACTATCGCTAATCAGCTGTTTTACATGATTGCCGATTATTTTTATATAAAACGCAGTGGATGGAGGGCAAATTCATACCCCAGCAGAAGTCTTAGAGGACGAAACACGTCGGATTCCTGTGTTTTTGCCCCCACCATCACCTACTGCGCTATTTCTTCTTACTTTGAGCCGAGTTTTTACTGCCCAGATTTTATATTTTTATACTTATTGGATATAATCCTTTATAACCTTGATGCCAATAAACGCTTTTAAATGGATTCACACTATGTGGAAGTTTTTCTTATTTTTTTCTTTTTTACTTGCTTTACCATATGAATGGTCGCTGATGAGATGGTTTCTGGTCGATGATCGAAGCTGACTCAAAAAGACATCCAGGTCCGGTTCAACTCTTCTGGGGACATACCATTTGATGACATTGCTTGCTCTCTCAAAGCCAGGTCCATCGATAGGATCCAGGTCTGGATAATCCTATGGTCCGCTGTATCATACCGTCTGACGGTACAAGCTTTTCTGACTCACCGCCAAGGGCCTGTGAGTCCACCTTTCCTGGTAAGGAGCATTTTATGCTTATTTGTTTGAGATAACACTACCATGCCAAGAGAAGAATCCACCTACATGCAGAGATACTTCTAACAGTCTCCCTTCATCATATATGAGGACTGTGAGCACCTCGGGTGTCACTGCGATTTTTTGATTACCCTACTGTATAGTGACGGACATCAATATTTGACATATTTACTTGTCTGAGTTTACCCATGGCCTTGTGCCATGATATCGTTATAATGATGGACACTTAATATTGAGTTTATCCACATCACAATAATTGTGCCATGATATCGTTTTGATGGATATTTAACATTGAGTTTTTCCACATCACATTGATATATGTTTTTCACTATATATCCATTATGATTTAGCTTCGAGATATTCTTAATGTGGGTTATTCCCATCACAATGGATACATTGGATAATAGCTGTTTTTTTCAAGTTTAATGCACTTGTTTTCACTTTGTACTATTTATCTGTTTTGTGGTGGTTTTGAAGAGATACCCCTCCTCACACTCCATGAGACTATCATGGGTTCAATTATTACACATTTAAGCCATTGTTCCCTCCTTTTAGATATTACTTTTGTTTTATTATTATTTTTTCATACTAGCGCCACACTTTATTGCTCCTTATGTGACAGAATTGGTCATGCTGAAGCAACCAATTCTTGGTCCATAAACTCCTCCCCACCCTATTCATGGACTGGGCTTGTGTCAAAGTAAGAACTCCAACACCAAGTCCCGACACAGCACAAACTCTACGATGAGTACGTACACGCAACATGGCTAGAAAAGAGTCGGCTAGTCAGAACGAAGTAACAGAAAGCACTGAAGAACAGCAAGGCCTGTGAAGAGCGACCTTAAAATCAGTAACGAACGGACAAGAACACAATGATAAATCAATGGGAACTCACTGCATGCACTGAAGAACAGATACAAACCCACAAGAACAAACTGAACAGCAGAAAACGATCTGAAAACCACAAGGCTGAAAAGCGTGAATCGTCTCTCACCAAACTTTTACTAACACAAGATTAGCAAAAGGAGCCCAAAGGGTGGTACACTTTGTATTGAACTGCCCTTTTATAGTCTCGGTGTACGTGGTGTACGTCACCGCGTTCTTGACGGTCGGAAATTCCGTGAACTTTGTGTGACCGTATGCAAGACAAGTTTGAGCCAACATCCGTCAGAAAAAATCCGATGGATTTTGTTGTTGGAATGTCCGAACAATGTCCGACCGTGTGTACAGGGCATAACAGAAGTGTAATAACAACTATGGGTGTACTGTATGTATTGTGTACCGTGTACACCACCAGAAAAATAGTAGCAACTGCACTAGGGGTGCACGGTACTGTGTACACCAACAGAAGTTTAATAACAACTATGTGTGTACTGTGTACACCACCAGAAAAGTAGTAGCACTAGCAACTGCACTATGGGTGCATGGTACTGTGTACACCAACAGAAGTGAAATAACAACTATGGATGTGCTGTATGTATTTTGTACTGTGTACACCACCAGAAAAGTAGTAGCAACTGCACTAGGGTGCACAGTACTGTGTACACAAACAGAAGTATAATAACAACTATGGGTGTACTGTGTACACCACCAGAAAAGTAGTAGCAACTGCACTATGGGTGCACAGTACTGTGTACACCGCCTGAAGTATATTAGAAAAAGTACACCAGGAACGGCCTGCAGTCAGATATACTGTAGCTAAACTGGATACTGTCTGCATATATATATATATATTAAATATTATTAAATATTATTATTATTATTATTAAATACACTGCAGCTAACTGAATAATCTGCCTGCCTGCTCAATCTAAATGACACTCTCCCACGCCAACAACACACTACACGGGGCCGACGTGCAAGCGGACTTATATAGTGTGGGGCGTGGACTTAGTCCCCCTGAGCTATGATTGCCTTTGGCCAATTATGGCTCTCTTAGCTCAGGGTGTTGGGATTGGCCAAAGCATGCAGGTCATGGTGCATGCTCTGGCCAATCATCATACAGCAATGAACCGCGCTCCCGTTACGGCCGTTACGCGCCACTCAAATTTGGCTCGAACACCCCATAATGTTCGGTTTTCGTTTTAAACGGGCGAATAACCAATGTTCAAGTCAAACTCATGTTCGATCCCAACAGAAATCTCATCCCTACTTATAAGCCAATAATTCGGATTTGATTTTTGTTTTTTTCCTAGTTCTGAGTTATTGTCAGTAAAGGATTTAATATGCTGGTCTTTCAGTTTTATAGACTTTGAAATCTTTCCTAAGAAAAGAGAAATGGTGCTTTACCTTTGTCACATTGCTTGGTAAATAAAAGTCTATTATTTGTGCCTCAGTCTATATTTGGGGTCATTAAAGAATAAAGACGTTTGTCTTTCTTAGGGAAGAGCTTCGAGTTCGTGTCGAACCCATGTTCAACTCGAACATCGCATGTTCGACCGTTCATCGAATTGCGAACGTTATGGGCTGTTTGCGCCAAATTCGAGTGGCGCATCATGGCCCATAATTCCCTGCAGCATCGCAATGCATTGCTGGCTGATGATTGGCCAAGCATGCACTATGACCCGCATGCTTGGCCAATCACAGCGCCGTCTGTACAGAGAGCCGTAATTGGCCAAAGCCAGGGTGGCTTTGGCCAATTATGGCTCAGGGGGTTTAATACAAGCCCCACACTATATAAGGCCGCCTGCACGTCGGCCTTGTGTAGTGTGTTGCGGCGTTGAGAGAGAGATAGAGAGAGAGACAGTGTCATTTGATTTAAGTTAGATAGAGTAGGCAGGCGAGTCAGTTAGCTGCACTTACAGTGTATTGTGTATATATATGCATCCCAGGTGTTGTGTGTGTATATATATATATATATACACTGTATTTAGTTTAGCTAGATCCGTTCCTGTTATTCCCTTCCTACTGACAAGCAGGAAGGCGTTTTTACATTATTTACAGCTACCTGAATTAAATTGCTGGTGTTTTTCTGATCCTATTAGTACCACAGGCAGGCAGCTACAGTATTTACAGTTAGTGTAGTGTGTAATGGAAATCGATAAGAAAGGGAAGAATAGTGCTGTTCACAGGTATATGTAGTACATCTGCTAGATAAAGTAGTTTAGAGGCAAGAAGGTATAGGCACATATAGAGAAGAGAGAAGACTGGCCAGTCATTATGGGCATTGAATTAAGTAAGGGAATGAAGGGTAAGAGACCCTCAAAAATGCCCAGCGCAAGAGGAGCGCTATATGTGAACCAAAGGTGCGGTTCCGCCTATACTGAGCCCCTAGATTAATGGTTAGAGTGGACAGTGATCCACAGTGGGTAACTGGGTTACCAAAGTCCACAGGGACTAAGAATTGTGCAGAGTAAACAGCTAGAGAAACAGCCATCTATGTGAGCAGGATGGATCAAGGGTGACATTAACACTAGACAGAAAGGGACATTTTCATATTAAGTTGTGGGATGAATTTGGGATCAGGCACTACAACTAGTAAAAATCAGAAACAGAGAAATGAGAGGTAAAACAGAATACTTTATATATTGTCAGAGAGGGAAGATGGGATGAGCACTGTGGCTGCCCATCTGATCATAGAAGCTAGATATAAAAGATATCTGAACAAAATAAGGAAAGCAGAATTTAGGCAGGGAAATATTAATGAGAGTTAAAAGAAAGTGAGAGAGATATTGGTGTATGTGTGTGTGCGAATGCTGGGACCTTTAGTTCTATTGCTTGTGTGTGTGTCATGTACGCAGATGTGACCCCCTCCTTTGTGCTCTCCTGAAAGAATGTCCCTGAGAGATCAGTGATAAGCTGGAAGGACACCATGCCAATTCCAGTTTTTTAGACAAAACATTTATAACAAAATGTGCCAGGTTAATTAATCTAATGGTAAACAATGTGATCACAATTATTTTGAATCTGTTTTCCAAACATGGTAAAATGAAGGTTACATTTAACCGTGTATTATACAAATTGAAAATCTTTTGAGAGTGGAAACAGTGCATTAAAAAAAGGGAAATTAAGTAATAATGAGTATTAATTTCTAATATGAGTTTAACAATTTTATTAATTATATAGATATATTGAAACTGGTTTAGACAACCTTTGGTTGGAAATGAAATCCAGGTTATTGGGGAAATCTGTAATGAATGAGATTAGTTTAGATTAAGATAACAATTTTGTAATTTTACATTTATACAATAAGCCCTTATTGAGAGAAAAAAAAGATTAAGATGAGGTTGTTATTTGGAATAAAGCTGCCATAATATTTAACAAAGCCAAGATGGATGGGATACATAAGAAGTTCTTCTACAAAAATGAAATTTTAAGGTTTTTGATAATAACTTGATGTGCGGTCCATGATGTGAGAGTAATAATAAATAAAATTTAAATATAACAGACCCATCACATCAAGTCCACACACCCTGTTAGGATAGATGCCACCTGCAGCCAGTTGTTTTATAGTTTTTGATGCTTTCTGGTCCATCATACAGATTGTTGGTCCTTTTGTTTTATTTATTTTT